>NC_092144.1:2429943-2657443 GCF_043159975.1 Macaca nemestrina
TCCAGGCTGGAGCGCAGTGGCCGGATCTCAGCTCACTGCAAGCTCCGCCTCCCGGGTTCACGCCATTCTCCGGCCTCAGCCTCCCGAGTAGCTGGGACTACAGGCGCCCGCCACCTCGCCCGGCTAGTTTTTTGTATTTCTTAGTAGAGATGGGGTTTCACCGTGTTATCCAGGATGGTCTCGATCTCCTGACCTCGTGATCCGCCCGTCTCGGCCTCCCAAAGTGCTGGGATTACAGGATTGAGCCACCGCGCCCGGCCTAATTTTTATATTTTTAGTAGACACAGAGTTTCATAATGTTGGCCAGGTTGGTCTCAAACTCTTGGCCTCAAGTAATCTACGTGCCTCGGCCTTCCAAAGTATTCGCATTACAGACATGAGCCACCGCCCCTGGCCCTCTCCTACTTAGGACTGTGATTTTAAGTGCCTTGGTGTGTTTTAGAATTGCCCCTCTACCTTGTTCTGCAGGAAACCTGGTGGTTCTTAAGACATTTGCCTTTCATTTCAGTTCTTAGAAGTAGTTTTTCATAAATGCAAAAACAAAGAAAAAAAAAAGAGGCTGGTTTTGGATTTAATGGAATTTTATTCAAACCCTAGATCAGCCTGAGAGATCTGTTGATGTGGTGGCATTGTTTCCTCGCTGAGTCCGTGTGCCATCTCTCATTTCGCTCTCCTTTGATGTCATTCAGTAGTGTTTTATAATTGTTCCATGATGATTATTTTATATCCTTCATTAGATATAAAATCCCTCTGTTGTCCAGGCTGGAGTGCAGTGATGCAGTCATGGCTCACTGCAGCCTCAAAATCCTGTGCTCAAGCAATCTTCGGCCTCAGCCTCCTGAGTAGATGGGACTGCAGATTCATGCCACCACACCCAGCTAATTTGGCCGGGCTCGGTGGCTCACGCCTGTAATCCCAGCACTTTGGGAGGCCGAGGCGGGTGAATCATGAGGTCAGGAGTTCGAGACCAGCCTGGCCAAGATGATGAAACCCTGTCTCTACTAAAAATACAAAAATTAGCCAGGCATGGTGACGCATGCCTGTAGTCCCAGCTACTTGGGGGAGGCTGAGGCAGGAGAATTGCTTGACCTGGGAGGCAGAGGTTGCGGTAAGCCAAGATCATGCCACTGCAGTCCAGCCTGGGCGACAAGAGCAAAACTCAGTCTTTAAAAAAAAAAAAAAAATATATATATATATATATATATATATATAGAGAGAGAGAGAGAGAGAGAGAGAGAGAGAGAGAGAGAGCGCGAGAGAGAGCTGGGGTCTTGCTATGTTGCCCAGGCTGGTCTCAAACTCCTAGGCTCAAGTGATCCTCCCGCCTCAGCCTCCCGAAGTACTGGGATGAAAGGCATGAGCCATTGTGCCCGGCCCTGAGTGTGAAATTTAAAAGGTTAACAATGCCCACGCAGTGTATCTTATTAAGGACAAGCAGGCTCTGAAAGCGCTTTGGAGCATTGAAGACAGAGCAAGAAAGATATGCCAGTGAGGCTCAGATCAAATATTTTAGCAATGTTGATTATTCTGTTGTTGTCATGGAGTTCATTGTGCAGCCTTGCCGGTCTACCCATATGCAACAAGAAGCCCCTTTGCCAAAACTGCCCCTCCCTGGCTGGCCAGTAAACAGTCCAAAGCCACACAGTCATCCGCTGCGTGGCTACCGGGGAGCGTCGTCCTGCCTGTGAAGCTTCCAGACAGTCGCTGTCTGCTGTGTGTGGTTAGAGTGGTTTGAACACCCGTGTTGTGTGTGCACAAGACTGTCCTCGGGGGAAGGGCCAGAGGGCCCAGGTTTGCCTCGGTGCTTTAAGGATCATTTCCATTTCAGGAAGGAGGTTCTGTGGACCCGTGAATCTCACCACCCAAGGCATCAGGGCAGCTCGGGGCAGAGAGGCACAGGGCCTGTGGGAGCCTCCACATGGGAGGACAGTGTCCTGCTCCAGATCCCCATGGCCAATTCACCGCCACCGGGACTGGTCTGAGATTCCCTGAGGCCGGAGCGGAGGCTTCGAAAGCCCCCCCAGAGAAGGCGTCCAGGGGGGGGGCGCTGTCCAGGCGGGGGGCGCAGTGGAATCCCATCGTCACTGCATTTATACAGAATCTAGACCTTGTTGTCGCACAAGTAGGCTGATTTGTGATGGCACAGATGGGTCAGAGTAAAACCTGTAAGTGAGGAACACGTTCTCTCCAAAACCCAGATAGACCTAAAAGTGTTAGGCTTGCTCTGGCCGTGGGTGTTGACAAATGAGGTATGGTTCTTCCCTAGGCTGCTGCTTCAGATAACGACCAGAAATATGAACAAACTGGTGGGGACCTGAGTCTAATGGGAAGCAGCACCTCGCCCCACCTGGAAGGTTCTGCAGCAGGCCCACGAGCCTGTCCCCGTGCCTGGCTCTCCTGAGAGCTCAAATTAAATCTCTAAAATCTAAAACCGTCTCATCCCCAAGGCCAGCTACCCTCTTCCACTTCATAATGTCATAAGAATTACTTTTCCCCTATCCTACACTTCAAAAAGCTGCGGTATTTTCATTAATTCACAGCGATATGCATTCTTTTCCATTGGTTCATTTGACGGTCCTTCTGCTAATACTGTATTGGCAAGATTGACAGTTCTAAAATCCTTGCCCTGTGTTAGGTAAGCCTTCACCCTTTTCTTCAGAAAGTTGTGGCTATTTTTAGACTTTTTTTTCTCAGTTAGGTTTGGAAAGTAGTTTTGTTAAGTCCTAAAAAGTCTCATTAAGAGAGGATCTCACTCTGCTGCCCAGGCTGGAGTAGAGTGGTGTGATCACAGCTCACTGCAACCTCCTGAGCTCAAGTGGTCCTGCTGCGTCAGCCTCCCTAGTAGGTAGGACTGCAGGCACATGCCATCATGCCTGGCTAATTTTAAAAATGATAATAAAAAAATTGTAGACTGTCTCCTTCTCTTGCCCAGGGTGGTCTCAAATTCCTGGCCTCAAGCAGTCTTCCTGCCTTGGCCTCCCAAAATGTGGGGATGATGGGCATGAACCACTGCACAGGGCCCTGATCGAGATTTCTTTCTCCATTGGAATCCTTCACTAGCCTTAAGTACTTATTTAACTTTGGGTTTTCCCATAGTATGTATCAGCTTTTAAAAATTAATTTTCCAGCTGAGCATGGTGGCTCAAGCCTGTAATCCCAGCTACTCGGGAGGCTGAGGCAGGAGAATGGCGTAAACCCGGGAGGCGGAGCTTGCAGTGAGAGGAGATCCGGCCACTGCACTCCAGCCTGGGCGACAGAGCGAGACTCCGTCTCAAAAAAAAAAAAAAATTAATTTTCTTTTTTTTTTTTTTTTTTTTTTTTTTGAGACGGAGTCTCGCTCTGTCGCCCAACCTGAGTGCAGTGGCGCAATCTCGGCTCGCTGCAAGCTCCGCCTCCCGGGTTCATGCCATTCTCCTGCCTCAGCCTCCCGAGTAGCTGGGACTACAGGCGCCCGCCACTGCACCCGGCTAATTTTTTCTATTTTTAGTAGAGACGGGGTTTCACCATGGTCTCGATCTCCTGACCTTGTGATCTGCCCGCCTCAGCCTTCCAAAGTGCTGGGATTACAGGCGTGAGCCACTGCGCCCGGCCTTGGCCTATTTCAAAATCATTATTTTTCTCCTCTAGAAGACTGCCCCCCCACCCTGAGATTCCTCAGACTTGTGCATGCTGTGCCCCCAGGAATTCATCAGTTACAGCTCAGGCTTTCCCATCTAAATAATGGTTCCCAGAGGCTTCTGTTCATGGTAGCGTGTTCTGGTAAGTTGTGATTCTCCGTATCCACCTCTCTCTTCAGTTTGACGGGGCAGAGCTTGCCCTGTGACATCAGTTCTCTGAAGGATGGAAGAAGAGCTGTTGAGGTTTCAGTTTGTTCAGCTTTTTAATTGTTACAGTGGAGTAATAACTTCCAAGCTCCTTACATGCTAGACCAAAAACTAAGTCATTTAACTTTTTTTTTTTTTGAGACCGAGTCTTGCTCTGTCGCTCAGGCTGGAGTGCAGTGGCGCAATCTTGGCTCACTGCAAGCTCTGCCTCCTGGGTTCACGCCATTCTCCTGCCTCAGCCTCCCGAGTAGAGGTGCCCACCACCACGCCTGGCTAATTTTTTCTTGTATTTTTAGTAGAGACGGGGTTTCACCGTGTTAGTCAGGATGGTCTCGATCTCCTGACCTCGTGATCCGCTCGCCCTGGCCTCCCAAAGTGCTGGGATTACAGGCATGAGCTGCTGCGTCCAGCCATTTAACTTTTAAAAGGAACTGCCAAACTGTTTTCTTAATTGGTGGTACTATTTTACATTCCCACCAGCAATGTGTGAAGATTCCTGTTACTCCATATCCTTGCCAAAACTTATTTTCCTTTTTATTTTTTTTATTTTACTCATCCTAGTGGGAGAGAAGTGGTATCTCCTTTTGTTTTGATTTGCATTTCATTGATGACTAGTTACTGACAATGTTTATTTTTCTTGGAGAAATGTCTGTTCACATCCTTTCCCCACTTTTTGTTGTTGTTGAGACTGAGTCTTGCTCTGTCACCCAGGCTGGAGTGTAGTGGTGTGATCTCAGCTCACTGCAACCTCCACCTCCTGGGTTCAAGCGATTCTCCCTCCTCAGCCTCCTGAGTAGCTGGGATTACAAGCACCTGCCCCCACACCCAGCTAATTTTTGTATTTTTAGTACAGATGGGGTTTCACCATATTGGTCAGGCTGGTCTCAAACTGCTGACCTTATGACCCACCCACCTCAGCCTCCTAAAGTGCTAGCATTACAGGTGTGAGCCAGCATGCCCAGCCTCTTTCTTCATATATTCTAGATCCAAGTCCTTTATGAGATATATGTTAAACCAACTTTGCACTTCTTAGATAAATTCCAGCTAGTTGGCTGGGCGCAGTGGCTCATGCCTGTAATTCCATTACTTTGGGAGGCCAAGGCAGGTGGATCACCTGAGGTCAGTAGTTCAAGACCAGTCTCGCCAAATGACAAAACCCCATCTCGACTAAAAGTATAAAAATTAGCTGGGCGTGGTGGCAAGCACCTGTAATCCCAGCTACTCGGGAGGCTGAGGCAGGGAGAATCGCTTGAACCCAGGAGGCAGAGGTTGCAGTGAGCCAAGATTGCACCACTGCACTCGAGCCTGGGCAACAGAGTGAGACTCCATCTCAAAAAAAAAAAGAAAATCCAGCTAGTCATGATGTAGAATTCTTTTCTATATTACTGAATTTGCTTTGCTAGTATTTTATTGAGGATTTTGGAATCCATAACCAAATAAATATTGGTCTGTAGTTTTACTGTGATGTTTTTATCTGGTTTTGGTACCAGGATAATACTCATAAAATGAGTTGGGAATTGTTCCTTTCTTTTGCAACTTTTGTAAAATGTCTTATAAACATTTGGCATTAAATTTCCCTTAAATTTTTGGTAGAATTCAGGGGAGAGGCCCTGAATCGGGCTCAGGCTTTTCATCTTCAGTAGATTTTGATAAATAATTTAGTCTCTTCGTTTCTAATAGGTGTATTTGGATTGTCTGTGTCTTTAGTTTCGGTAGTTAAGGTGGTTCTAAGAATGTGTTTATCTATGTTAACTAATGTATTGATGTGTAACTGTTCATAGTATTTTTATCATCCTTTGTATTCGTTTAAGGTTGGTGATAATGTTCTGGTTCTAAGAAATTTGAGTCTCTTTTCTTGTCAATCTAGCTAAATCAGTTTTGTTTGATCTTTTCAAACAACTAGCTTTGGTTTCACTGATTTTTTTCTATTGTTTTACTGTTCTCTATTTCATTGATTTGGCTGTAATATTTATTATTTCCTTCCTCCTAGTTGCTAAGATTTAGTTTTATTTTCCTATTGTCTTGAGGTGGACAAGGTTAGGTTGTTGATTTGCAATCTTCAGGATAGGTATTTATAGCTATTAATATCCTTTATATAAGTTTTGGTATGTCTTTATTTTCCATCCATCTCAAAGTATTTCCCTTTTGATTTCTCTTTGATCCATTAGGTATGGAAGAGTGTGTAAATATCCACATATTAGTGAATTTGCCCAATTTTCTGTGTAAGTTTCCAATTTCATTTCTCATTCCATGGTGGTCAGAGAACATACTTATTTCTGGGGTTGTTTTGTTATTTATTTGAAAACTAACTCTTGCTCTGTCAGTGCTGTGATCAGAGCTCACTGCGACTTCTGTCTCCTGGGTTCAAGCAATTCTCGTGCCTCAGCCTCCCAAGTAGCTGGGACTACATGTGTGTGCCACCATACCCAGCTAATTTTTGCATTTTTAGTAGAGACAGGGTCTCACTATGTTGCCCAGGCTGGTCTCGAACACCTGAGTTCCAGCAATCCATCTGCCTTGGTCTCCCAAAATGCTGGGATTACAGGTGTGAGTCACCGAGCCCAGCCAATACCTTGTATTTCTATTGTTTAAAATTTGTTGGCCGGGTGCGGTGGCTCACGCCTGTAATCCCAGGACTTTGGGAGGCTGAGGTGGGTGGATCACAAGGTCAGGAGATTGAGACCATCCTGGCTAACATGGTGAAACCCCGTTTCTACTGAAAATACAAAAAATTAGCCAGGCGTGGTGGCGGGTGCCTGTAGTCCCAGCTACTTGGGAGGCTGAGGCAGGAGAATGATGTGAAACCGGGAGGCGGAGCTTGCAGTGAGCTGAGATCGCACCACTGCACTCCAGCCTGGGCAACAGAGCAAGACTCCATCCCCCAAAAAAAAAAAATTGTTGAGGTTTCTTCTATGGCCTAGCAAAGCGTCTCTTTTACAGCACATTCTTCCTGCACTTGAAAAGAATGCATGTTTTGCTATTGTTGGGTTGAGTATTCTGCAGGTATCTGTTATGTCTAAATGACTTATAGTGTTCTATTATTTTATTTATTTTATTTCCCTGTATTCCACCTAGATGTTCTATTATTAAAAAGTGGGGTTAATAGATGATGCTGTGTTCAACTTAAAAAAAAAAAAAGAAGAGTGGGGTATTTCTGTTCCAACTGTTAGATTTAACTATCTTTTTTTTTTTTTTTTTTTTTTTTTGAGACACAGTCTCACTCTCTCGCCAGGCTGGAGTGCAGTGGTGCGATCTTGGCTCACTGAAACCTACGCATCCCAGGTTCAAGTGATTCTTCTGCCTCAGCCTCCTGAGTAGCTGAGACTACAGGTGTGCACCACCACGCCCAGCTAATTTTTGTATTTTTAGTAGAGACGGGGTTTTACCACATTGGCCAGGATGGTCTGGATGTCTTGACATCGTGATCTGCCGGCCTTGTCCTCCCAGAGTGCTGGGATTACAGACGTGAGTCACCGTGCTCAGCCTATTTTTGCCATTTTTTTGCATCATGTATTTTGGTGCTCTGTTTTTAGGTGCACATATAATTATAACTTTACAGGGTGGATTGAACCTTTTGTCATTATACAATTTCCTTCTTTACTAACACTTTTTATTTTAATGTTATGTCTGATATTAATATAGTTATTTGCACATTATCTTTTGCTATCCTTTTTTTTTTTTTTTGAGACGGAGTCTTTGCTCTGACACCCAGGCTGGAGTGCACTGGCGCAATCTTGGCTGACTGCAACCTCCACCTCCTGGGTTCAAGAGATTCTCCTGCCTCAGCCTCCAGAGTAGCTGCGATTACATGCATAAGCCACCACACCTAGCTAGTTTTTGTATTTTTAGTAGAGACAGAGTTTCACTATGTTGGCTAGACTGGTTTCAAACTCTTGACCTCCGGTGATCTGCCCACCTTGGCCTTCCAAACTGCTGGGATTATAGGTGTGAGCCACCGCACCCAGCCCCATCCTTTACTTGCAATCTGTTTGTATCTTTGGATCAAA
This sequence comes from Macaca nemestrina, assembly GCF_043159975.1. Taxonomy (NCBI): domain Eukaryota; kingdom Metazoa; phylum Chordata; class Mammalia; order Primates; family Cercopithecidae; genus Macaca; species Macaca nemestrina. The sequence continues at coordinate 2,437,775 of NC_092144.1, forward strand.
AGTGTGTATCTTTTTTTTTTTGAGATGGAGTCTTGCTCTGTTGCCCAGGCTGGAGTGCAGTGGCGCAATCTCGGCTCACTGCAAGCTCCGCCTTCTGGGTTCACGCCATTCTCCTGCCTCAGCCTCCCGAGTAGCTGGGACTACAGGCGCCTGCCACCATGCCCGGCTAATTTTTAGTAGAGACGGGGTTTCACCGTGTTAGCCAGGATGGTCTCAATCTCCTGACCTCGTGATCTGCCCGCCTCGGCCTCCCAAAGTGCTGGGATTACAGGCGTGAGCCACCGCGGCCGGCTAGTGTGTATCTTATACAGTGTATATAGTTGGACTATGTTTGTTATCCATTCTGACAACCTCTGCCATTTAATTGGGTTCTGTAATTCATTCCCATTTAGTGTTATTACTGAGTTAGACATACTTATGTTTGCCATCTTACTTTTTGTTTTTTGTGGGTTTTATGCCTTTCTTGTTGCTATACTCCTTTACTACTTTTTTTTTTTTTTTTTTTTTTGAGACGGAGTCTAGCTCTGTCGCCCAGGCTGGAGTGCAGTGGCCGGATCTCAGCTCACTGCAAGCCCCGCCTCCCGGGTTCACGCCATTCTCCTGCCTCAGCCTACCGAGTAGCTGGGAGTACAGGCGCCGCCACCTCGCCCGGCTAATTTTTTTTTGTATTTTAGTAGAGACGGGGTTTCACCGTGTTAGCCAGGATGGTCTCGATCTCCTGAACTCGTGATCCGCCCGTCTCGGCCTCCCAAAGTGCTGGGATTACAGGCTTGAGCCACCGCGCCCGGCCACTACTTCGTTTTTTTTGTTTGTTTTGTTTTGTTTTTTGGAGATGGAGTTTCACTCTGTCGCCCAGGCTGGAGAGCAATGGTGCGATCTCAGCTCACTGCAACCTCCACCTCCTGGGTTCAAGTGATTCTCCTGCTTCAGCCTCCTGAGTAGCTGAGATTACAGGTGCTCGCCACCACACCTGGCTAATTTTGTATTTTTAGCAGAGACGGGGTTTCTCCATGCTGGTCAGGCTGGTCTCCAACTCCCTACCTCAGGTGATCCACTCACCTCCCAAAGTGCTGGGATTACAGGAGTAAGTCACCATGCCCGACCACTACTTTCATTTTCATTAAGTGTTTTCTAATGAAATATTTCAATTGTTTAACTTTTTACTATTTGTTAGTTTCTTTAGGGGTTACTGTATTATAAATATGAGGCTTATCAGATGAGCTGCAGGTTTATATTAATCGCTTGATTCCAGCGAGATACAGACATGCTGCACCTGTGTAGCTCTGTTCCTTCCTGCCCCCCAACTGTTATGGCATTATTAATACATACTACATCCATGAATATTATACGCCAAAACAGTGCATTTTAATTAGCACTTTACCATCCATAGTCATGTCCCTTGCCGCCTTTGCTCCCTCTCACTCACCTCCTTTGTGCTGTTATTGGCCAATAGGTAAGTATTCTTATGTGTTATACAGTAACAGTACTTTACAAACATTTATACAGTTGCCTTTAAAATAATTTAAGAAAATAAGTGGGAAAAAACTGATACAGGGTGGCCCAGGGCTCCACTGCAGACAAAAACAGGAATTCTTACCTCACATTGTTAGAAGCTCTCTGGCTGGCCTCAGGCCCGTCTATACAAAGATCCTCTTACCAGGCAGTGGATTCCAAGGACTTACAGTTTTCTCCAGTAGGCGATCAAAGGCTGGTCCGAAAGACCTATGAAATGTGCATCGTTTGGACAACTGAGGCCTGCTGCGTTATGCAGCGTTTCAAATGGAAAAGTTACTTCATTTGCATAGCATCATCTCTCTAGACCCTGCTGGTAGAGGAAGATAAGAACAGTCACGGTAAAAAGGTAGAGATAAGTTCAGACTCATAGTGGTGCTATTAAGTTTATTAGGAAGTGATTGTGAGTAAGTGAAAGATCTAACATTCACGTCATAGAGGAGGTGTTGGGACACCACAGAATCTCGTTTGAATTTGTGAATTGAGTCCAGTTCCCAGTACTTTCGGTGTCACCAATTCTCCTGCACACCTACGTGGTTTTTCTTAGGACTCAGTGGTCTTTGAGGATGTGGCTGTGGACTTCACCCTGGAGGAGTGGGCTTTGCTGGATTCTGCTCAGAGGAACCTCTACAGAGATGTGATGCTGGAGACCTTCCGGAACCTGGCCTCAGTAGGTAAGGATGACATCATTCCTTCACTTGGTTTTTAATGAACTCATTTCTTTCTCATCAGTTCTGTTTCAAGATTTGAAATGTGGGAAAGGACTAAGGTACACATATTCACAGCCACCATGAACCTAGAATCTAATCATTATTCTCTAACAGTGAAAACGTGTGTGAAACAGATGTTATTTCTGTCTTGGTTTAAAGGACTTGAAGTTCCTTTCGTGAAATTAGTATGGGTATAGATTTCATTGGTCATTTAGGATCACAGAGTGGTTCCTTGTTTGATACCTGTGACTTACTGTGTTTGTGAAATACCTAATATTTTGACCCCTGATGTCTGTTACTGATGAAGTCCTCAAAATGCTAAACTCCTCATTGTCTTCCTTTGCTTAATACGTGTCTCATTCTTTATGAGATTTGTTCACTTTTTTGTTTCAGATAATAAGACTCATTTTAAAGCCAGTGGGTCAGTTTCTCAGCAGGACACGTACAGGGAAGAAAAATCTAAGGAACAGACAATACCAAACTTCACAAGAAATAATTCCTGTGCCTACACTTTAGAAAAAACTTGTGAAGGCTATGGCACTGAAGATCACCACAAGAATCTGAGGTGAGATGCACTCACAAGAGAAATAAGTCATCTAGGAGAAAATCTTTGTATGCAATTAAATATATATATAAGTATTGCTCCAAATATAAGCATTGCTCCAAATTTTAACCAAAAAAAAATTTGTATTTGATTTAGACATTGAAAATTTGAAACATAATTGCTAGAAATAATGACAGGGGGCCGGGCATGGTGGCTCACACCTGTAATCCGAGCACTTTGGGAGGCCGAGGCAGGCAGATCGTGAGGTCAGGAGATCAAGACCATCCTGGCTAACATGGTGAAACCCCGTCTCTACTAAAAATACCAAAAAAATTAGCTGGGCGTGGTGGCAGGTGCCTGTAGTCCCAGCTGCTCGGGAGGCTGAGGCAGGAGAATGGCCTGAACCCGGGAGGCGGAGCTTGCAGTGAGCTGAGATTGCACCACTGCACTCCAGCCTAGGCAACAGAGCGAGACTCCGTCTCAAAAAAAAAAAAAAAAAAACAACAAAAGACATTACAGGAAAACCCCATATATAATAAATACTGCATTAATAAGTATGTCTCTTCAAACAATTCAGAATAGAAAAATTTCATGTACACTGAAATGTAGTTAGAAATGTATTTCTTTTTTTTTTTTTTTTTTTTTTGAGACGGAGTCTCGCTCTGTTGCCCAGGCTGGAGTGCAGTGGCCGGATCTCAGCTCACTGCAAGCTCCGCCTCCTGGGTTCACGCCATTCTCCTGCCTCAGCCTCCCGAGTAGCTGGGACTACAGGCACCCGCCACCTCGCCCGGCTAGTTTTTTGTATTTTTTAGTAGAGACGGGGTTTCACCGTGTTAGCCAGGATAGTCTCGATCTCCCGACCTCGTGATCCACCCGTCTCGGCCTCCCAAAGTGCTGGGATTACAGGCTTGAGCCACCGCGCCCGGCCTAGAAATGTATTTCTAATACTTGTTAATACATATCAACAAATCATTGCCAAACATACCATAAATAAAAATGTTTCTCATTTTTAACAGAAATCGTATGGTGGACAGATGCTGTAACAATAATGAAGGTAGTCAATATGGAGAAGCCATCCATCAAATGCCAAATCTTACCCTGTTCAAGGAAATTTCTGCTGGAGAAAAACCGTATGAATGCACCAAGTGTGGGACAGTCTTCACGCATGTTTCTTCTCTTAAAAGGCACATCACGTCTGTGTGTGGACGAAAAGCGCCTCTGTGTGAGGAATATAAGCAGGTCTGCATTTGTCCCTCACACCTACACAGTCATGGAAGAACCAACACTGAGGAGAAGCCCTATAAGTGTCAAGCATGTGGGCAAACTTTCCAACATCCCCGTTCCCTCTCTCAGCACGTGAAGACTCACACAGCAGAGAAAACCTATAAGTGCGAGCAGTGTCGGATGGCATTTAATGGGTTTGCAAGTTTCACTAGACATGTGAGAACTCACACAAAAGACAGGCCATATAAATGTCAGGAGTGTGGGAGAGCCTTCATTTATCCCTCGACATTTCAAAGACACATGACAACACACACTGGAGAGAAGCCCTATAAATGTCAACACTGTGGGAAAGGCTTCAGTTACCCCCAGGCTTTTCAAAGACATGAGAAGACGCACACGGGACAGAAGCTCTATGAATGCAAGCAGTGTGGGAAAACATTCAGTTGGTCTGAAACCTTGCGAGTACACACGAGGATCCACACTGGGGAGAAACTCTATAAATGTGAACACTGTGGGAAGGCTTTTACCTCTTCCAGATCATTCCAAGGTCATTTGAGGACACACACGGGAGAGAAACCTTATGAGTGTAAACAGTGTGGAAAAGCCTTCACTTGGTCCTCAACGTTTAGAGAACATGCGAGAATTCACACACAAGAGCAGCTCTATAAATGTGAACACTGTGGGAAGGCTTTTACCTCTTCCAGATCATTCCAAGGTCATTTGAGGACGCACACTGGAGAGAAGCCTTATGAGTGTAAACAATGTGGGAAAACCTTCACTTGGTCCTCAACGTTTAGAGAACATGTGAGAATTCACACACAAGAGCAGCTCTATAAATGTGAACACTGTGGGAAGGCCTTTACTTCTTCCAGAGCATTCCAGGGTCATTTGAGGATGCACACTGGAGAGAAGCCTTATGAGTGTAAACAATGTGGGAAAACCTTCACTTGGTCCTCAACCTTACATAATCACGTGAGGATGCACACTGGAGAGAAACCTCACAAATGTAAACAATGTGGGATGTCCTTCAAGTGGCCCTCCTCCTTCCGAAACCATCTGAGGATGCACGCAGGACAGAAATCCCACGAATGTCAATCACACTCAAAAGCCTTCAGTTGTCAAGTCATTCTTTCTAAAACCAGTGGGAGTACACACTGAAGAGAAATTCTATAAGTAACATGGGGTAACCTCACATTAATTCATGTCTAATTTGCCACAAACTTCACACCAGGAGAGAAATATTACAAGTATGATATTGTACTTGTCAATACCTCATTTGTCAAACAGAGCCATTAGAGAAAATAATTCTCTAAGTTCTCTTTCAGATATAATACCTATGTTTTCATAGTTAAGTGTTTTATCTCTTAGAGTCCAGCTCTGTCACCCAGGCTGGAGTACAGGGGCATGATCTCAGCTCACTGTAACCTCTGCCTCCTAGGTTCATGCCATTCTCCTGCCTCAGCCTCCCGAGTAGCTGGGACTACAGGCACCGCCACCACACCTGGCTAATTTTTTGTATTTTTAGTAGAGACGGGGTTTCACCGTGTTAGCCAGGATGGTCTCGATCTCCTGACCTCGTGATCTGCCCATCTCGGCCTCCCAAAGTGCTGGGATTACAGGCGTGAGCCACCGTGCCCAGCCTCTTAAATATTTTCATTTCGAACTGTATTAGACCCAAAGGTGATTTGGAGTGTACTTTGAACATGACAATTTTTATAGCTTCTATATTTTTCTGTTTGGCATCATTACAATGAAACTTTGGTATTTTTTATTCTTACTGGCCTACTGCTACAGATAGTGGATATCACTTACCTATTTTAAATATTGTACCTTACCAAAATTGTTTTGCAAAACCTTGTAAATATGCAAAGTTCTCTATATAGTCTCTAATCATCTTTTGTAATTTGTTTTTCCTCATTTCTCACTGGGAGTTAGACAGTAGCCTTTGAATTAGGAAGGGGGACCTATACGACAAGAATCAATCTACAGATGGTTTTGTTATGGATATATGTGTAAGGCTGGGAAAGACATTTCCCTGAATGTCTTTCCTTTATGGCACCAAGTTAAAATCTGCTCATTTTCTACTTTGCATGAGGTTTGGCAGTTAGGACTTGAGAAGTCATTACCCGCTTTGTAGAGCCAGCATACTCAGTGACATCAAGGTGGCACTCAGGTGCACCATACACATGGCCTTCTGGATCATTGTATTGATTCCTGCCCCTATTAATGAAGAGTATCTCTACAACAGACACCAGCTGCCTAACTTTCAGCCAGACGTCTCCATGAGCTCCCCCAACATGAATACATTTAGTTCAGATTCCTACAACACCTGCCATGTCCACCAGGCCACTGATCCTGACTGTCGTAGTGATCATCTCTGAAGCTCTGACTCCCTCCTTTAGGTCTTACCTTATTTTATTTTTATTTTATTTATTTATTTTTTTGAGACAGAGTCCCACTCTGTTGCCCAGGCTGGAGTGCAGTGGCACGATCTCGGCTCACAACCTCTGCCTCCTGGGTTCCAGCGATTCTCCTGCCTAGCCTCCTGAGTAGCTGGGATTACAGGCAAGCACCACCATGCTTGGCTAACTTGTATTTTTAGTAGAGACGGGGTTTCACTATGTTGGCCAGGCTGGTCTCGAACTCCTGACCTTGGGATCCGCCCGCCTCGGCCTCCCAAAGTGCTGGGATTACAGGCGTGAGCCACCGCACCCAGCCCAGGTCTTACCTTATTTTTATACTAAACATTTTGTTCTTTTGTTCTCTTAGTACTGCTTATGGTTCTGTGTGCAGACACAACCATGACAGCCAAAAATCACACACACAAACGTCTGATCATGTACAGCATCGCTGAATGACTACTTAGTCCATCCATGTAAGAATAATCACTTCTCTCATATCAGGCAGACTGAGTTTCCTATTACTCAGAGCTAAGTGCAACCCTTCAGTATGTGTTCAATACTATGTTTAATTACATGCTATTAAGAACAAGACACTTTTTGTCAAATTCCTCTGTAGTTGTTTCTTAGATTCTATGAACCATGTTCAGATAAACTGTATACTAACAAACATTTTTACTCTGAAGATATAAATATTCCATTGCAATTATGGAATATGAAATCAACTTTGTAATTTTGTCAATTTAGGCACTATTTATTAGTATTACCGGATGTGTACAGTTCATGCACTCTTCTTAAAGATCAATTTTTTATATACTTAAAACTTTTGACATTAACATAACTTCTTTTTTTTTTTGAGATGGAGTCTCGCTCTGTCGCCCAGGCTGGAGTGCAGTGGCGCAATCTCGGCTCACTGCAAGCTCCGCCTCCCGGGTTCACGCCATTCTCCTGCCTCAGCCTCCCGAGTAGCTGGGACTACAGGCGCCTGCCACCACACCCTTCTAATTTTTTGTATTTTTAGTAGAGACGGGGTTTCACCGTGTTAGCCAGGATGGTCTTGATCTCCTGACCTCGTGATCCGCCTGCCTTGGCCTCCCAAAGTGCTGGGATTACAGGCATGAGTCACCACGACCGGCACTCCTACCTAACAATCTTAACCGAAGAACTACTCAGGGGTATTTAAATGGTGGGGAGCAATAGATACACAGTTGTGCATTTTTGGAGTTGACAGTAATTGTTGGGGGAAACCCCACCCCTGATATTTAACGTGGGTTCTTTTCTATTTCCCTAAGTGTCTCGGCTGGTTCGAGAAATAAAGGGAAAGAGTATGAGGGAGAAATTTTAAAGCTGAGTGTCCAGGGGAGACATCACATGTCAGCAGGTTCCGTGATGTTTCCCGAGCCGTAAAACCAGCAAGCTTTTATTAGTGATTTTCAAAAGGGGAGGGAGTGTACGAGTAGGGTGTGGATCACAGAGATCACATATTTCACAACGTAATAAAATATCACAAAGCAAGTGGAGGCAGGGCGAGATCACAGGACCACAGGCTGGGGCGAAATTAAAATTGCTAATGAAGTTTTGGGCATGCACTGTCATTGATAACATCTTATCAGGAGACAGGGTTTGAGAGCAGACAACCTGTCTGACTAAAATTTATTAGGTGGGAATTTCCTCATCCTAATAAGCCTGGGAGTGCTACAGGAGACCGGGGCTTATTTCATCCCTTCGGCTTCGACCATAAAAGACAGACGCCTCCAAGGGGGCCGTTCATAGACCTACCATCAGGGGGCAGTCTCTTTCTCAGGGACGTTCCTTGCTGAGAAAAACAATTCAGCAATATTTCTCCTATGTGCTTTTGAAAGCAGAGAAATATGGCTCTGTTCCATCTGGCTCACCGGCAGTCAAGAGTTTAAAGTCTTATCTCCCTTGTTCCCTGAACATTGCTGTTATCCTGTTCTTTATTCAAGGTGCCCAGATTTCATATTGTTCAAACACACATGCTCTACAAACAATTTGTGTAGTTAACGTAATCATCATGGGGTCCTGAGGCGACATACATCCTCCTCAGCTTACGAAGATGATGGGATTAAGAGATTAAAGACAGACATAGGAAATCACAAGGGTATTGACTGGGGAAGTGATAAGTGTCCATGAAATCTTCACACTTTATGTTCGGAGACTGCAGTAAAGACAGGCATAAGAAATTATAAAAGTATTAATTGGGGGAACAATAAATGTCCATGAAATCGTCACAATTTATGTTCTTCTGCCATGGCTTCAGCTGGTCCCTCCGTTCGGGGTCCCTGACTTCCCTCAACAGGTAATGACTCCCTGTAACAATCAACACAGGGGTATGCTTCAACTTCATTTTTACAAGGGTTGAAACTGTTAGGCCATGTGATATGTGGTCATGAATTTGAACGTGTGCATTCTGATCAGAGGGTTCCCATTTGATGTGGACCACAGAGCATCTTACCTACCTACACAAGTTGTAAGCTGCGTGTTAGCCTAGCTCCTGCTGTAGCAGATCCCTCTCCAGGCTCTCCTGCATTCCAACCTGGATGTTCCCTGGCAGCTATGATGTTAAAGTGACAAATACTGAATTTAATACTAGGGGCACATTTGCAATTATTTTAAAAGGGGGGAGGGGGTTTTCATAAAAGCCTTTGTGTGGCCAGGCCCAGTGGCTGACGCCTGTAAATCCCAGCACTTTGGGAGGCCAAGGCAGGCAGATCACCTGAGGTCAGGAGTTCAAGATCAGCCTGGCCAACATGGTGAAACCCCGTCTTTACTTAAAAAATACAAAAATTAGTCGGGCGCGGTGGCTCACGCCTGTAATCCCAGCACTTTGGGAAGCCGAGGTGGGCATATCACCAGGTCAGGAGATGGAGAGCATCCTGGCTCACGTGGTGAAATCCCGTCTCTACTAAAAATACAAAAAATTAGCTGGGCGTGGCCAGGCGCCTGTTGTCCCAGCTACTCGGGAGGCTGAGGCAGGAGAATGGCGTGAACCCAGGAGGCGGAGCTTGCAGTGAGCTGAGATCATGCCACTGCACTCCAGCCTGGGCAACAAAGCGAGACTCCATCTCAAAAAAAAACGAAAACATAAAAGCTTTTGTAATACGTGGCTCTTGCATCTGAATATTAAAAATTGACAAAAAACATTAGAGTTTGGCAAGGGCATAACCCAGGCACTGTGACCTCTCCACCCATTCCTGACACTGGGCTCTTGACCCCTCCACCTGGGGGATGTCTCACTGCTGATTGTGTTTGGCTTTCTGGATTCACTGCTGTTTGTAACCGTGGATGGACAGTTTGACCCTGCTTCCCTCACCTTCTCCTGGTACACACAACTTAGTAAGGCAGTTATCCCTCAGAAACAGACTGATCTTTTCTGAGCTGCTCACTGAATAAATGATCAGGACAAACGGGATGGGAGGTTATGTAAAGCCATCTTGAAATTTTTTTGAAAACTTCAGATTTTATCACAACCAATTTTTAAACCTGTGTCTTTGAGTAAATTGTATTAAAAGGTTTTTCTGGGCCGGGCGTGGTGGCTCAAGCCTGTAATCACAGCACTTTGGGAGGCTGAGGTGGGTGGATCACGAGGTCAGGAGATCGAGACCATCCTGGCTAACATGGTAAAACCCCATCTCTACTAAAAATACAAAAAATTAGCTGGGCGTGGTGGCGGGTGCCTGTAGTCCCAGCTACTCGGGAGGCTGAGGCAGGAGAATGGCGTAAACCTGGGAGGCGGAACTTGCAGTGAGCTGAGATCTGGCCACTGCACTCCAGCCTGGGTGACAGAGCGAGACTCTGTCTCAAAAAAAAAAAAAAAAAAAAAAAAAAAGGTTTTTCTGTGGAAAAACTTTGTTCATATTCCATACAACCCTTCCAGAAGGAAGATCTGGATAACACTAAGGGATGATTTTTAAATGTGAAACGATTGCCAGATGAGACACAGTGATTTTGTAACAGGAGGAAATATCCAAAAGCATCTGAGGAGGTGGCTGGGGGAGGGCAGAGGCCAGTGTTCATCTTATTTTTCAGAATCTTTCCTGCAACTTCTTCCTTCCTCCTGAAGGAAAACCCTCTGTGCTGCTTTCCAAATTCCCATGAGTTCTTTTTTTTTTTTTTTTTTTTTTTTTTTTTTTTTTTTTTTGAGACGGAGTCTCGCTCTGCCGCCCAGGCTGGAGTGCAGTGGCTGGATCTCAGCTCACTGCAAGCTCCGCCTCCCGGGTTTACGCCATTCTCCGGCCTCAGCCTCCCGAGTAGCTGGGACTACAGGCACCCGCCACCACGCCCGGCTAGTTTTTTTTGTATTTTTAGTAGAGACGGGGTTTCACTGTGTTAGCCAGGATGGTCTCGATCTCCTGACCTCGTGATCCGCCCGTCTCGGCCTCCCAAAGTGCTGGGATTACAGGCTTGAGCCACCATGAGTTCTTTTCATTTTATTTTATTTATTTTTTGAGACAGAGTTTCACTTTTGTCACCCAGGCTGGAGTGCAATGGCGTGATCTTGGCTCACTGCAACCTCCACCTCCTGGGTTCAAGCGATTCTCCTGCCTTGGCCTTCCAAGTAGCTGGGATTACAGGCATGCACCACCATCCTCGGCTAATTTTGTATTTTCAGTACAGATGGGGTTTCACCATGTTGGTCAGGCTGGTCTCGACCTCCTGACCTCAGGTGATCCACCTGCCTCAGCTTCTCAAAGTGCTGGGATTACAGGCGTGAGCTACCATGCCCAGCCCCCGTAAATTCTTTGAATGCACACTGACTGCTGAGCCTAGACCACCCTGACAGGCTGTGAGGGAGCCCGGCGTGGCCCAGCTGCTATACCTGCCCTGCAGAACACCCTGAGGGCCACACTGGTGAAAGTGATGATCTGTCCTGTAGACAAGCAAACCATGTGGAACTGACTGCCTCGGGCAGTCTCTCTGACATCAGGGACTAAACTCACTTCACTGGACAGAACTGAGAATTCTCCCTACAGGGGGAGGCTGCACTGAGTGTCTGTTAACCTTCACTGCCGACTAATGGATGTCTTGCTTGGGTTGCCCTGAAAATTGTCAACTCAGTTTCCAGCAGTACCTTGTGTGTCCTGCGGGACTGTCATCAGGTGTGGAACCTATCGGGACACTGTCGGAGCTGTGGAATGCAGTCAGTGCAGCTTCAAATTACTGGCAAGAGTTGTGCTCTACCACACACTTGGTAACTTAGGGCAGGTAAAAAAGGATTAATATATAAGTTTAAGAAGGAAGCCAGGTGACTTTCTTTTTTTTTTTTTTTTTTTGAGACGGAGTCTTGCTCTGTCACCCAGGCTGGAGTGCAGTGGCCGGATCTCAGCTCACTGCAAGCTCCTCCTCTCGGGTTCCCGCCATTCTCCTGCCTCAGCCTCCCGAGTAGCTGTGACTACAGGCACCCGCCACCTCGCCTGGCTAGTTTTTTGTATTTTTTAGTAGAGACGGGTTTCTCCGTGTTAGCCAGGATGGTCTCGATCCCCTGACCTCGTGATCCGCCCGTCTCGGCCTCCCAAAGTGCTGGGATTACAGGCTTGAGCCACCGCGCCCGGCCGGAAGCCAGGTGACTTTCTAAAATAGACCTTTATTTTAACTAAGTCCAAAACCCCTAAAGGGCATAGCTGGAATCATTCCTGCAAGCTCATTCCCCCGTGTCCCCCGCGTTGTGACAGTCCTACTGATAATTATTTTGCTGTAAAGCAGGGGCCAATAGGCTGCACTGCAAAAAACAGAGCAAAGCAGGCCTGAGTGCTATCCCTTGGAAGCCCTGTTTACAAGGTCAGCTATGTCAAAATTGCACAAGCAATATGGCTTATGCAAAACATCTTTCATTCTGGGCATCTGGAATCTTGGTATTTGCCAAGCAGTGAGTGCTTCATAACCAGCTGGCAATAAAAAAACCCTGGCAGAGTCTCTATTGAGCTTCTCAGGTTGGTGAACAGTCGCACGTGCTGTTACAATTAGTTGCCCAGGCAGTAAAGGCATCTTGTACGACGCCAACCAGGGAGGACCCTTGGAAGCCTGTGCCTGGTTTCCTCGACTTCACCCCATGTGCCTCATCCCATTGCTAGTATTTGGCTCTGAGTCCTTGCACTGTAATAAATCTTAGCTGTAAGGCTGACCATCCGCCAGTTCCCCTCAGTACCCCTCACAAATCCCTGAGCCACTGGGGGCGGCCTTGAGGACCCCCAGCATATCTGACATCCCAAAACTGGGAAATTTTTAATGCATTTTCATAAGAGTGGATGGAAGCTTTGTGTTTTAATGATCTGCAAAGCCCAAAAAGCCCATTTTGCTTTTCAAAGGTATGATTTTCTTAAGTTTGCACTTCCACCAAATGGGATCATAGGAAAGAGAAAAAAATGTAATAGCTTTCTGTGTGCGTGTGGTGGGGGGCGTGGTTTCTTTGTAGAGATGAGGTCTCATTATGTTGCCCAGGCTGGTCTGGAACTCTTGGACTCCAGTAATCCTCCTGCCTCAGCCTCCCAAAGCACTGGGATTAAAGTTGAGAGCCACCACCCCTGGCCGATAGCTTTGCGTTTTGTTAATGACGAAAGTAAATGAAATTCTATCAGTTTCTCGATGTTAAGTACTGCAGAGATTAATATGATTTATCATCTCATTGTACCTCCTGTTCCCAGCTTCCTTCCCATGATACAAATGAAGAAAGTTAAGCACAGGGAAAACAGAATGTTAACCTAAACTCCCGTATCTCGATGTAAACATAGTAATTTAATCTCTCAGTTTTGAAGGCCTGTTATCTGCCATCTCTTTTACTTAGCTCTGTCAAAAGTTGTTTTTTTTTTTTTTTTTAGACAGAGCTTCACTCTTGTTGCCCAGGCTGGAGAAATGGCGCGATCTCGGCTCAAGGCAACAGCAACCTCTGCCTCCCAGGTTCAAGCGATTTTCCTGCCTCAGACTTCCGAGTAGCTGGGATTGCAGGCATGTGCCACCACGCCCAGCTCACTTTTTGTATTTTTAGTAGAGATGGGGTTTCTCCATATTGCCCGGCCCATCAAAAGTTTTTAAACTGAGAACTCTACAAGACAATAATAGGCTGGGTGCCATGGCTCATGCCTGTAAACACAGCACTTCGGGAGGCCAAAGTGGAAGGATTGCTTGAGCTCAGGAGTTCGAGGCCAATGTGGGCAACACAAGGAGACCTTGTCTCTACTAAAAATTTTTTTTAATTAGCAAGGCATGGTGGTGCATGCCTGGAGTCCCAGCTACTGGGGAGGCTGAGGTGGGAGGATAACTTAAGCCCAGACAGACTTTTTTTTTTTTTTGAAACGGAGTCTCGCTCTGTCCCCCAGGCTGGAGTGCAGTGGCGCCATCTCAGCTCACTGCAAGCTCCGCCCCCTGGGTTTACGCCATTCTCCTGCCTCAGCCTCCCGAGTAGCTGGGACTACAGGCACCCGCCACCGTGCCCGGCTAATTTTTTGTATTTTTAGTAAAGACGGGGTTTCACAGCGTTAGCCAGGATGGTCTCGATCTCCTGACCTCGTGATCCGCCCGTCTCGGCCTCCCAAAGTGCTGACAGACGTTTGAGACAGCAGTGAGCTATGACTGTGCCCCTCCCACTCCAGCCTAGGTGACAGGATGTGACCCTTGTCTCTCAATCAATAAATGACAAGTATAATTAGCTAATTTTACAAATATGGCATCGAATTTTACAAACAGGGTTCAAAAAGCTACATGTTTCACATAACATGACATTCTGGAAAAGGCAAAGATACAGGTAGCTAAAGCAGATCCGTGGTTGGGGTGAAAGGTTGAGTACAAATGGGCAACCCAAGAGTATGTGGGGAGCGACAGAATGTTCTCTATTTTGGTGGTGTAAATATGCATTTATGAAAACTCAAAGAAATACGCTTAGTCTTACTGTGTGTATATTAAAAATAATAATAACAAACCGCTTTCACTTACTAGGAGAAAATGTAAACCCTCCTGAACTTTAATTGAAAACGTGCAACGTAGGGCCGGGCGCGGTGGCTCAAGCCTGTAATCCCAGCACTTTGGGAGGCCGAGACGGGCGGATCACCAGGTCAGGAGATCGAGACCATCCTGGCTAACATGGTGAAACCCCGTCTCTACTAAAAAATACAAAAAATTAGCCGGGCGAGGCGGCGGGCGCCTGTAGTCCCAGCTACTCGGGAGGCTGAGGCAGGAGAATGGCGTGAACCCGGGAGGCGGAGCTTGCAGTGAGCTGAGATCCGGCCACTGCACTCCAGCCTGGGCGACAGAGTGAGACTCCGTCTCAAAAAAAAAAAAAAAAAAAAAAAAGAAAACGTGCAACGTGGTTGGGCAGTGGATCACGTCTGTAATCCCAGCACTTTGGGAGGCCGAGGCGGGCGGATCACCTGAGGTCAGGAGTTCAAGACCAGCCTGACCAACATGGGGAAACCCCGTCTCTACAAAAAATAAATACAAAAAATTAGCCAGGAGTGGTGGCAGGTGCCTGTAATCCCAGCTACTCGGGAGGCTGAGGCAGGGGAATCGCTTGAACCCCAGAGACGGAGGTTGCGGTGAGCCGAGATAGCGCCACTGCACTCCAGCCTGGGCAACAACAACGAAACTCCGTCTCAAAAAAAAAAAAAAAAAAGAAAAAGAAAGAAAGAAAGAAAAGAAAAGAAAACGTGCAACGTTTCTTTTACCACCTTTGGATATTTAGGAAGCACTGAAGGTCTGAGGAAGGAAGACTCATGCCCCAAACTTGCCTGTACTGACGTTAGGAAATGCCTTTGCGGGCCGCACCTGCCAAGAGCGCTTCTGTGAGAGTTGAGTTTATTGAGGTCCCCAGGGTCAGATCTCTGGAGATGCTGTGGTTTTGAAACCTAAAGGCGCATTCCAGTTCTCCCAAAGGGGACTCTACCTAGTGGGGGGTCCTAATTCTCAGGCATCAGCTGAGGACTTGGCTTGAGGCCAGTTTCAACTCTCAACTCCCGTAACAACCCAGTTCCAAGACTACTTCTCCATAAGCCTCATTAAAGACTCGCACCTGCACCCTCTCGGGAGCACAGTCGCAGCCGCGAGGAGAAAGCGCCGGAAAAAGAGTGGCTGGGTCCATGTTCCACGGCCACCCGCCGACCACGGCCACAGGCACCCCACAGCCTTGTAGCCACCTCGGCGCCCCAGGACAACCGCAACCACCAACCTCAAAGGCGCCCCACCATAGCCAGCGCAGATGCACCCACGCCCACCCCAGGTTCCCCCGACCCACTGCTTCTCTGTCCCCGACATCTGCAGGCGCACCCACACCCACCCTCGGTCCCCCCACACCGGCAGGCGCACCCGAATGCACTGCCTCTCGGTCCCCCACACCCACCGGCGCACCCACACCCACCCTCACCAGCAAGCCCACCCGCACCCACCACCCCTCGGTCCATCACACCCACAGGCCCACCCGCACCCACTGTCCCTCGGTCCCTCACACCCACAGGCGCACCCGCACCCACTGTCCCTCGGTCCCTCACACCCACAGGCGCACCCGCACCCACTGTCCCTCGGTCCCTCACACCCACAGGCGCACCCGCACCCACTGTCCCTCGGTCCCTCACACCCACAGGCGCACCCGCACCCACTGTCCCTCGGTCCCTCACACCCACAGGCGCACCCGCACCCACCGCCCCTCGGTCCCTCACACCCACAGGCCCACCCGCACCCATTGCCCCTCGGTCCCTCACGGCCACAGGCCCACCTGCACCCACCGCCCCTCGGTCCCTCACACCCACAGGCGCACCCGCACCCACTGTCCCTCGGTCCCTCACACCCACAGGCCCACCCGCACCCATTGCCCCTCGGTCCCTCACGGCCACAGGCCCACCTGCACCCACCGCCCCTCGGTCCCTCACACCCACAGGCGCACCCGCACCCATTGCCCCTCCGTTTCGCAATCACCGAGGCCGGAGGCAGTGTCTGCACCTGCACAGCCGCACCAGACCCGGAAGCTCACCGCACCACGCGCGCAGTTCCAGCCAGACTACCGCGCAGGCGAGGCCCCTGCCCCGGAGGCTTGTGGGAAATGGCCACCACAAACGGAGGCTGCGCAGACGCTCAAAACCCCGTCCGCCAGGCTCCTCCCGGCATGCAGCGCGCTCTGCCGCTTAACCTCGTGCCGCGGGGTCCCCTGGGATTACGGAAGCCGCGGGCGAAGCTCCCTACTTCTGCGCGGGCCGCTGCTGTGGTTTTTCCAAGCGACAGAGAAGGAGACTCAGAGACAGGGCGAGGCGGGAGATTATGGACACCCTGAACCCCTGCCCCGCGTTGCAGTAGCTTGCGGTCATCTTCTGGGTCTGAGGAGTGGCATCTCTGTGGCGGGGCCCCCACCCACGATGGACGATGCTCTGGGTATGGAGGTGACAGATGGCAGAGATTGTAGAGGGACCAGGGGGGCGCTGTGGGGCTGAAGAGTGGGGGGCGATGATTTGTGGGTGTGTCCGTGTCTCTGGATGTGTCCATCCTTTTGTCCCCAGAACAAATGTTGTGATTTTTGTCGGCCATGGGGGCGACTCCTGCGTGTCTGGGAGGACTCGCTTGTCCGTGGCGGTCCCTGTGCCTGGAGTGCAGTGACTCCCAAGTGTCAGTGGTCTCAGTGCACAGCTGTGGTTTTCTGCCTCTCTGTATTCCTAGTATGAAATAACCAAAATAGAAAATAGGGCCGGGCGCGGTGGCTCACGCCTCTAATTCCAACACTTTGGGAGGCTGAGGCGGGCGGATCACGAGGTCAGGAAATCGAGACCATCCTGGCCAACATGGTGAAACCCCATCTCTACTAAAAATACAAAAATTAGCTGGGCGTGGTGGCGTACATCTATAATCTCAGCTACTCAGGAGGCTGAGGCAGGAGAATCACTTGAAGCCAGGAGGTGGAGATTGCAGTGAGCCAAGATCTTGCCACTGCACTCCAGCCTAGGTGAAGCAGCAAGACTCCATCTCAAAAAAAAAAAAGAAAAAAGAAAAAGAAAAGAAAAAAGGAAAAGAGAAAATAGAGGCCAAGCACGCTGGCTCATGCCTGTTATCCCAGCACTTTGGGAGGCCAAAGTGGGTGGATCCCTTTAGCTCAGGAGTTCGAGACCACCCTGGGCAACATGGTGAAACTCTGTCTCTATTTTTTTTTTTTTTTTAATAATTAAAAAGAAGACCAGACATGGTGGCTCATGCCTGTAATCCCAGCACTTTGGGAGGCCGAGCCAGGTGGATTGCTTGAGGTCAGAAGTTTGAGACCAGCTTGGCCAACATGGCGAAACCCCATCTCTACTAAAAATACAAAAAATTAGCTGGGTGTGGTGGTGCACTCCTGTAATTTCAGCTACTCAGGAGGCTGAGGCAGGAGAATCGCTTGAACCCGGGAAGTGGAGGTTGCAGTGAGCCGAGATTGTGCCATTGCACTCCAGCCTGAGCAACAGAGCGAGACTTTGTCTCAAACATAAATAAATAAATAGGCCAGGTGTGGTGACTCACACCTGTAATCCCAGCACTTTGGGAGGCTGAAGTGGGCAGGTCACTTGAGGTCAGGAGTTCGAGACCAGCCTGGCCAACATGGTGAAACCCTGTCTCTACTAAAAATACAAAATTGGCTGGGTGTGGTGGCTCATGCCTGAAGTCCCAGCTACTTGGGGGGCTGAGGCAGGAGAATGGCTTGAACCCAGGAGGCAGAGGTTGCAGTGAGCCAAAATTGCACCATTGTAGTCCAGCCTGGGTGACACAGCGAGACACTGTCTCAAAAAAATAAATAGATAAATACAAATACAGAAAAGCCAGGTGTGGTGGTGTGTACCTGTAGTCCCAGCTCCTTAGGAGGCTGAGGCAGGAAAATCACTTGAACCCGGGAAGCAGAGCTTGCAGTGAGCCAAGATCACCCCATTGCACTCCAGCCTGGGCAACAGAATGAGACTCAGTATCAAAAAGGAAAAGAAAGGGTGGGTGCGGTGGCTCATGTCTATAATCCTAGCACTTTTGGAGGCCAAGGCAGGTGGATCGCCTGAGGTCGGGAGCTCAAGACCAGCCTGAGCAACATGGTGAAACCACGTCTATACTAAAAATACAAAAAAAAATTAGCCAGGTGTGGTGGCACACACCTGTAATCCCAGCTACTTGGGAGGCTGAGGCAGGAAAATCGCTTGAACCCAGGAGATGGAGGTTGCAGTGAGCTGAGATCGTGCCATTGCACTCTAGCCTGGGTAACAAGAGCAAAAACTGTCTCAAGAGAAAAAAAAGAAATAAATAAAATGGAGGCTCAGTGGTCATGCCGCCACTCAACATCAACAATGCAATGCATTCTTGGCTGCAACATTAAAACTGTCAGAGTGGAGTGAGGAAACAGGTTACAATTAAGGAACAAGATGCTTACTACAGAAATCATGTAACTAGGCTGGGCGGGGTGGCTGAAGCCTGTAATCCCAGCACTTTGGGAGGCCGAGACAGGCGGATCACGAGGTCAGGAGATCGAGACCATCCTGGCTAACACAATGAAACCCCGTCTCTACTAAAAATACAAAAAAATTAGCTGGGCGAGGTGGCGGGCGCCTGTAGTCCCAGCTACTCGGGAGGCTGAGGCAGAAGAATGGCGTAAACCCGGGAGGCGGAGCTTGCAGTGAGCCGAGATAGTGCCACTGCACTCCAGCCTGGGCGACAGAGCGAGACTCTGTCTCAAAAAAAAAAAAAAAAAAAAAAAAAAAAATCATGTAACTATGAGAAGAGTTGGAGATAAAGGGGTTCACAGGAAGAGAGGAGATCACTAAATGCAATAGCCTGGAATGGCCTGATGAAAACCAGAGGGATGGTGAAATCCAAGGATCTCTGTATACGTGAATCCTAAGGAGGGTCCCTGGTGGGGATGCTTGTGGAAAAGTCTATGGAGTGTGCTAAGAGGAAACTAAAGTCCAATGTCATGTTGGCTTTGGGAGCTGTTCTAGACTAGCAGAGCCAGGTCAGAAAAAATGTATTGTAGCTGGGCGCGGTGGCTCACGCCTGTAATCCCAGCACTTCGGGAGGCCAAGGTGGGCGGATCACGAGGTCAAGAGATGGAGACCATTCTGGCTAACATGGTGAAACCCGTCTCTACTAAAAAAAAAAAAGAAAAAGAAAAAAAATTAGCCGGGTGTGGTGGTGGGCGACTGTAGTCCCAGCTACTCAGGAGGCTGAAGTGGGGTAATTGTTTGAACCCAAGAGGTGGGGGTTGCAGTGAGCCGAGATCGCGCTGCTGCACTCCAACCTGGGTGACAGAGCGAGACTCCATCTCAAAAAAAAAAAAAAATGTCTTGCAACATAGGTCCATAAGGTTGCCACATATTTGTTTCTGGGTAGGCTGTTAGAACTGAGAATAATGCCTTCTTCTCTTTACTTTTCAAAACTGATGTGCCTTCACCTTCTCATGAACTTTAACTCAGAACCATAAACAGAAGGGACTCTGGGATATCTAGTTTCCAACCTTATTAGGGCTGACAGTACAATCAAGTAGAACAAGCTATACACTAACTTTCATCTTCATGTCAAAAGGTCTTTCCTCTTAATGCAGTTTGTCCAATTTCCAACCAAGATCAAGGACAGTGAGCAAGAAAATAGAGCTGGGTGCGGTTGCTCACACCTGTAATTCAAAATATGACCAGAAACCAGTTAAGAATGATGTCTGTCAAGAGTCTTCTATAAGGACTAATGTATCTGCGTTACACGCAAGTGGTATCCACAAGGAACAAACAAATGTGGAAGACCCATCTTTAAATAATAAAGACTGAAGGACACTCGGCATGGAGACTCATGCCTGTAATCCCAGCACTTTGAGAGGCCAAGGCAAGAGGACTGCTTGAGCCCAGGAGTTCAATACTAGCTTGGGCAACATAGCAAGACGCTATCGCTATAAAATAAAACTTTTAATTAAAAAAATATGATTGAAGGGAAAGGTAGAGTGACAGCAAATTCCAGTACCTGCAATAGTGGACTAGAAAAGAAATAACAGTCTCATGATCACACACTGGAAATTTAACGGAAAGTGGAAATCAGGCCAGGCACGGTGGCTCACATCTGTAATCCCAGCACTTTGGGAAGCTAAGGCGGGCAGATCACCTGATGTTAGGAGTTCGAGACCAGCCTGGCCAACATGGCAAAACCTCCGTATCTACTAAAAATACAAAAATTAGCTGGACATGATGGCATGTGCTTGTAGTCCCAGCTACTTGGGAGGCTGAGGCAGGAGAATTGCTTGAACCAGGGAGGTGGAGGTTGCTGTGAGCCAAGATCGTGCCTCTGCACTCCAGCCTGGGCAACACAGCAAGACTCTTATCTCAAAAAAAAAAAAAAAAAAGGAATCAAAAACATTTCATCTAAACTCACACCAAGTTGTGCATGAAAACAAAAAAACAATCACCCCCAGGTCCAAAAGACATTGCAATGGAAATGAGACCAATTTTATATAACTACAATTACTTAAAGTCCTAACTGACAAAATATACATAGTATAGCTGAAAGCGTACAAAACAGGATATTAAGTTTACATCACAAACATAAACGAGAAATTTATACACAAGGAATCACTATTAAGGCTGAGGCATGTAAAGGCAATACCATATTAATCATAATTAAGAGATTTCTCTCCTACTCGGAGTTTTCAGGTACAAAATAAGTGCTATCCCAGAAGGTCTTCCTACATGCCCTACATAAATAAGGTTTCTTGCCAGTGTTTTCTCGCATTTACAACAAGGTTTTAGGGTTGAACACTCCCCCAGGTCCACTGTATTCGTGGATTCACGCTCCAGCATGTGTTCTCACGTGTGCTTGCAGCGACGCGAGATACCTGAAGGTTTTCCCACACTGCTTGCACTCATACGGTCTCTCTCCAGTGTGTGTTCTCACGTGCACACGAAGGGACGAGGAACAACTGTAGGCTTTCCCACATTCAGGACATTCGTAGGGTTTGACTCCACTGTGTGATCTCACATGCTTTTGAAAGTACTGAGCGTGGCTGAAGGCTTTCCCACATTGATTACATTCGTACGGTTTCTCTCCGCTGTGGGTTCGCACGTGCTCTCGAAGGGAGGAGTGACAGCTGAAGGCTTTCTCACAATGCTTACACTCAAAGGGCTTCTCTCCAGTGTGCGTCCTCACGTGGATTCGAAGGGAGGAGG
Source organism: Macaca nemestrina (assembly GCF_043159975.1). Classification (NCBI taxonomy): domain Eukaryota; kingdom Metazoa; phylum Chordata; class Mammalia; order Primates; family Cercopithecidae; genus Macaca; species Macaca nemestrina. The sequence continues at coordinate 2,459,304 of NC_092144.1, forward strand.
AAAAACTGTAGGCTTTCCCACACTCCTTACATTCATAGGGCTTCACCCCGCTGTGTGTTTTCACATGTCTTCTAAAGTAAGTGGGACATCCGAAGGCCTTCCCACACTGCTTGCACACATAGGGCTTCTCTCCGGTGTGCATTCTCACGTGTGCTCGCAGAGAGGAGGGGTACCGGAAGGCTTTGCCGCATTCCTTACATTCATAGGGTTTCTCGCCACTGTGCGTTCTCCCGTGTTCTCGAAGAGATGAGTAACAAGTGAACGCTTTTCCGCAATGTTTACACTGACAGGGTTTCTCTCCAGTGTGCGTCCTCACGTGATCTCTAAAGGAGGAGTAACAGCTGAATGATTTTCCACAATGCTTACATTCATATGGTTTCTCTCCAGTGTGTGTTCTGACATGTTCTCGAAAGTATGAGGGACAGCTGAAGGCTTTCCCACACTCCTTACACTCATAGGGTTTCTCCCCTGTGTGAGTTCTTAAATGCCGTGTAAGGTAGGAATAATACATAAAGGTCTTCCCACATACTTTACATGCATGGGTTTTCTGCTCATGGTGACTATTCACATGTCCCCTGAAAGAGGAGGGACAAGCGAAAGCTTTTCCACATTTCTTACATTCATAAGACTTTTTACTGCTGAAACTTTTCACATATCTCGCAGATGCTCTCCCTGAGTCCTGGCCATTACAGGGTTTCTCTACAGTCTGCGTTTTCATAGGAGGGCTTTGGCAGGAGAGGCAGCTGCAGGCTTGCCCACATTCCTTACACAGTCTCTGTCTGGTGTGAGATCTCTGCTGATTCTCGGAGGCTTTGCCACACTTAGTGCACTCAGAGGGCTGAGCTTCGGTAGGGTAACTCTTGTGCACAGGAAGGTTCGCAGTCTGGCTCCAGGTCTCTCCACATTGATGACCTTCGTTACTTTCACAGAGGCTCCCCAATTGACTTCTGTTCAAAATGGGAAGCACACTACTAGTCATTAATGATTATAAGTGATTAACTGATAAATGGTTTTTAGTGATTATTTTGATTATATATTTTCCAATTTCACTGAATGGGTCTATTTTCAGCACTGTCTGCCTGGTTTCTATGGAGAACAGGCTTAATGCTCCAGCTGAAGGTTCAACTGCAGCCATAAATTTCACAGTGTTTCTTTTTTTTTTTTTTTTTTTTTTTTTGAGACAGAGTCTCACTCTGTCGCCTAGGCTGGAGTGCAGTGGCGCCACCTTGGCTCACTGCAAACTCCACCTCCCGGGTTCACGCCATTCTCCTGCCTCAGCCTCCCGAGTAGCTGGGACTACAGGCGCCCGCCAACACGCCTGGCTAATTTTTTGTATTTTAGTAGAGACCAGGTTTCACCATGTTAGCCAGGATGGTCTCGATCTCCTGACCTCGTGATCCGCCCGCTTCAGCCTCCCAAAGTGCTGGGATTACAGGCGTGAGCCACCGCGCCTGGCCTTTTTCTTTCTTTTTTTTTTTGAGATGGAGTTTTGCTCTTGTTGCCCAGGCTGGAGTGCAATGGCACAATCTTGGCTCACCACAACCTCCACCTCCTGGGTTCAAGTGATACTCCTGCCTCAGCCTCTCAAGTGGCTGGGATTACAGGCATGCACTGGCTAATTCTTTTTTGTATTTTTCTTTTTTTTTTTTTTTTAAGTAGAGATGGGGTTTCCCCATGTTGGTCAGGCTGGTCTCGAACTCCTGACCTCAGGTGATCCACCTGCCTTGGCCTCCCAAAGTGCTGGGATTATAGGCGTGAGCCACTGTGCCCCGCCCACAGTGTTTCTTATAGATGAGGTTTCCTGATATTGTTTCCAACTGTTTCAGACAAGTGACATCGACATCACATTTATGAAAATACTCTCTTAGGTAAAGTCTCGGCCAGGTACGGTGGATCACACCTGTAATCCAAGCACTTTGGGAGGCTGAGACAGGTGGACTGCTGAGTCCAGGAGTTTGATACCAGCCTGGGCAACATGGTGAAACTCTGTCTCTACAAAAACACAAAAATTAGCCAGGTGTGGTGGTGTGTGCCTGTGGTCCCAGCTACTTGGGAGGATGAGATGGGAGGACTGCTTGAGCCCAGGAGGCGAAGGTTGCAGTGAGCCAAGATCTGTGCCACTGCACTTCAGCCTGGGTGACAGAGTGAGACCCCATCTCAAAAATAAATTTAAAAATAAAATAAAATAATGAATAAAAGTAATTATTAAAATATATTTTTAAAAAGTGAAAATAAAGAAAAAGAAAAAAAGTGTCTGTGCGTCTACAATTGCGTAGCTGGTTTATACTTTTTTTTTTTTTTTTTTTTTTGAGATGGAGCTTTGCTCTTGTCGCCCAGGCTGGAGTGCAATGGCGCAATCTCGGCTTACCACAACCTCCGCCTCCCAGGTTCAAGTGATTCTCCTGCCTCAATCTCCTCAGTAGCTGGGATTATAGGCATGGGCCACCACGCCCAGCTAATTTTTTGTATTTTTAGTAGAGACGGGGTTTCTCTATGTTGGCCAGGCTGGTTTCGAACTATTGACCTCAGGTGATCCGGCCGCCTCGGCCTCCCAAAGTGCTGGGATTACAGGCGTGAGCCCTCTAGCCTGGCCAATACTTTTCGTTTAATTGCAAGTTAGTTTGACACTCTGCGGAGAGGCCCATCCCTCTGGTTCTCTGGTTGTGAGCCACTCACCTCAAATGCCTCTCTGGGATTTGGTGCTGATCTCCAGTGTTATCAAATCTCCAATTTTCTCCAAAAATAGACCAGTAATCACTTGTGAACTTTACAATTTCTTCATCATTGGATATTCCATTCCCCAGAACGTCCCTCTGAGAACTTGATCCACTGGTTCTAACATAAATGCAACAATCTGCAACAATCAATTACACAATTTCTTAGGGGAAATATGTTGGGATAAAGAAAAGAAAATAGACCACATATGGATTTCTTTTCATATACTAATCCAAAAATGTAACCACAGTTTATAAGGAAGAATAGACATGCTATCAAAGTGAGACTCTGATGACCTCATCTATTTGAGAATTTGGCAATAATAAAAAACAGATGAGCCGGGTGCAGTGGCTCATGCCTGTAACCCCAAAGCACTGGGGGGCCAAGGTAGGAGAATTGCTTGAGCCCAGGAGTTCAAGAGGAGCCTGGGCGACGTAGGAAAATAAGGAGACCTCATCTCTGAACAACAACAAAAAATTTAAATTAGCCACGCGTGGTGTTAGTGTTGTGTGCCTATAATCCCAGCTCCTTGGGAGGCCAAGGAGGGAGGATCACTTGAGCCCAGGAAGTCAAAGCTGCAGTAGGCCATGATCGCACCACGGCACTCCAGCCTGGGTGACAGAGTGAGATCCTGTCTCAAAAAAAGAATAGTGCCGGGCGCAGAGGCTCATGCCTATAATCCCAGCACTTTGGGAGGCCGAACCGGGTGGATCACCTGAGGTCAGGAGTTCGATACCAGCCTGACCAATATGGTTAAACCCCGTCTCTACTAAAAATACAAAAAATTAGCCGGGCATAGTGGCATGTGCCTGTAATCCCAGCTACTTGGGAGGCTGAGGCAGAAGAATCACTTGTACCTGGGAGGTGGGGGGTTGCAATGAGCCGAGGTTGCGCCACTGCACTCCAGCCTGGGCAATGGGCAATAAGAGTAAAACTCTGTCTCAAAAAAAAAAGAAGAGGTGAACATGGCAGCCTGTTTACTAAGAAACAGAATAGTTCCAAAGAGATGGAGACTGATGTTAAGTAAAATACTATGAGAAAAACAAAGTACGAAGTTGGTGGGCAAAATGCACATGGACAAATGCTCCTTTTATACGAGGAAATACAGAGGCTTTCCCCAGCGAAGGAGGACGGTGCGGGAGGATGGAGGAAAAGCCACACAGGGCAGCTGAGATAGGACACACCTCCTCCTTCTCAGAGAAGGGTTTGTGTTTCTAACCCACACTGCCAAACAGAACCTTCTTATCCAGAACCCACTCTGCCCGAGGGCTGCTTACTGCTCTCCTGGTGCTCACAGGCACAGGGTCCTTACAGGAGTCCTTCCTCTCCGCTGTGCCCGGCTGCCCTCAGGTGTGAGCGCCGCCCACTCCTTGAGAATCACATGATGAGGAAGGATTGTGAAAGGCAACAAATGTTCCCCGAAACAGGCCAACACTTTGACCTCCCAGACCACCGATGATGACTGAGTGTGAGTTTTAACTGCAGCAAAATTACCATGTCAAACACGGATTACTCACCGTGTCACTTTGATTTACTTTATCACAGTGTACTTTGATTTTCCAAGTACAGTTACTCTGTGTGGTGAACCACAAAGCTGCCTCCATTGCCCCAACGTGACACAGAATACTCTGCTCACACTTATAAAACGTGGGCAGCCAAAAGACTGGTGATCAAGAAAACCTAAATATCAATAATACACAAAACTTTGTTTTCAGGGAGAAGCGTTTTGACTCCCATGTTCCATGGGGGTTGGGATCATGTCTATCTCTTTTCCAACATATTTCAATTTCTGAGCTCAAATAAAAAGAAAAACAAGGTATCTTTGCTCTCCAGGGACGCAGGGAAGGAATGATGCCAGTCTTACCTAAGGAGGCCAGGTTCCTGCAGGTCTCCAGCATCACATCTCTGTACAGGCTCCTCTGAGCATGATCCAGCAACGCCCACTCTTCTGGGGTGAAGTTCACAGCCACTTCCTCAAAGACCACGGAGTCCTAAAACATTCCACACATCCCACTTCAGCAAGGCACCATCCTCCCCCATGTGCGCAGGAAGAGGGGTGAGGCCGGCAGCCTGGGGAACTGAGCCACACAGAGCTTATGTTCTTGTGAGAGGTGACAGACAATATGAAAAGGTACGGTACGCTCAATGCTGTGAGTACCTTCCCAACAGGAAGCAAGGCGCCATGACGGCCTCTGCGGGAGACGTACGAGGAATTACTGAGAAATGGCAGATCTCAGATCTGCAGGGCAGAGGAAACACTAAAAAATGTGAAAACATCATTAAGCTAAGGCTGGTGGCTCATGCCTGTAATCCCAGTACTTTGAGAGGCTGAGGTGGGAGGATTGCTTAGGGCCAGGAGTTGGAGACCAGCCTGGGCTACATAGCGAGGTCCTGTCTCTACAAAACCAATAAAATATGATAAATTAACCAGCCATGGTGGCACACACCTGTGGTCAAGGTCCCCCTTGAACCGCTTGAGCCCAGGGGTTCAAGGCTGCAGTGAACTATGACTGTGCCACTGCACTCCAGCCTGGACAACAGAGTAAGACCCAATCTCAAAAAATTAAAATAAGACCGAGGCAGGCAGATCACGAGGTCAGGAGGTCGAGACCATCTTGGCTAACATGGTGAAACCCTGTCTCTAATAAAAATACAAAAAAAAAAAAAAAAAAATTAGCTGGGTGTAGTGGCAGGCGCCTATAGTCCCAGCTACTCGGGAAGCTGAGGCAGGAGAATGGTGTGAACCTGGGAGGCAGAGCTTGCAGTGAGCCCAGATCACACCACTGCACTCCAGGCTGGGCGACAGAGCGAGACTCAGTCTCAAAAAAAAAAAAAAAAAGAAAAGAGACTATATCCTTATAATTTAGGATACTGGCCAGGTGTGGTGGTTCACGCCTGTAGTTCCAGCACTTTGGGAGGCTGAGGCAGGCAGATGACTTGAGCTCAGGAGTTCGAGACCAGCCTAGGCAACATGGTAAAACCCTGTCTCTCTCACACACACACACACACAAAAAAAAAGCTAAAAGAACTTAGGATATTGGCCTGAACTGGAGGGAGAAGCCTACCATTATGTATCATTTCTAATGGGATGTCAAGGCCTGGCTGTCATTACACACTGTTCACTTTAGGATGTTTCAGCTGATTCTGTAATTGTCTTACAAAAGTTTTCTACATGTGTTCTATTCTACAATAAAATGCTCTCAGCAGCTGGGCTTGGTGGCTCATGCCTACAATCCCAGAACTTTGGGAGACTGAGGTGGGAGGACTGTTTGAGCCCAGAAGTTCGAGACCAACCTGGACAATATGGTGAAACCCTATCTCTACAAAAAATACAAAAATTAGCCAGGCATGGTGGTGTGCACCTGGAGTCCCAGCTACTCGGGAGGCTGAGGTGGAGGGAGGATCATTTGAGCCCAGGAGGTTGAGGCTGCAGTGAGCCAAGATGTTGCCACTGCACTCCAGCGTGGGTGACACAGTGATACCCTATCTCAAAAAAAAAAAAAAAAAAAAAAAAAAAAAGGCTGGGCGAGGTGGCTCACACCTGTAATCCCAGCACTTTGGGAGGCCGAGGCCGGCAGATCACTTGAGGTCAGGAGTTCATGAGCAGCCTGGCCAACATGATGAAACCCCATCTCTACTAAAAATACAAAAGTTAGCTGGGCGCGGTGGCTCACACTTGTAATCCCAGCACTTTGGGAGGCCAAGGCGGGTGAATCACCTGAGGTCAGGAGTTCAAGACCAGCCTGTCCAACATGATGAAACTCCATCTCTACTAAAAATACAAAAAAAAATTACCCGGGCATGGTGGTGGATGCCTGTAATCCCAGCTACCTGGGAGGCTGAGGCAGGAGAATCGCTTTAACCTGGGAGGCAGAGGTTGCAGTGAGCCGAGATTGCGCCACTACACTCCAGCCTGGGCAACAAAAGCAAAACTCCGTCTCAAAAAAAAAAAAAAAAATTAGCCGGGCATGGTGGCGGGCACCTGTAGTTCCAGCTACTCAGGAGGCTGAGGCAGGAGAATCACTTAAACCCGGGAGGCGGAGCTTGCAGTGAGCCGAGATGGCACCACTGCACTCCAGCCTGGGCAACAGAGTGAGATTCGGTCTCAAAACAAACAAACAAAAATGGTATGAACTCATAATTCACATTAAAGGAAAACTGCCAAGTCATCTTCATAGATGCCCCAAACAAGCGGTTTATTCTATCCACCATCCAGCCGTATCCAAAAATCTGAGAAGTATCAGGTGGGAATCTGCATTGCAAAGCGGTGTTCATCCACAGACATACGAATGGCATGAAGCACACTGGTCCCACCTCAGGTGCCACACCCGCTTCAACCAAAGTCCCTTAACCTGGGGTCTGAATACAAACGCAGCTGAGGCTGGGCACAGTGGCTCATGCCTGTAACCCCAGCCCTTTGGGAGGCTGAGGCAGGTGGATCACTTGAGGTCAGGAGCTCAAGACCAGCCTGGCCAACGTGGTGAAAGCCTGTTGTTAGGGACAAACTGCCTCAAAAAAGCTTCTTGGCGCTGCTCACCCCTCCCCCAGATGCTCTGCAACTCTTCTCTGTATCCACCCTTCCCTCAAGCCTCTTTACATTTCTTTTTCTTTTTTTTTTTTTGAGATGCAGTCTCGCTCTGTTGCCCAGGCTGGAGTGCAGTGGCCGGATCTCAGCTCACTGCAAGCTCCGCCTCCCGGGTTTACGCCATTCTCCTGCCTCAGCCTCCTGAGTAGCTGGGACTACAGGCTCCCGCCACCTCGCCCGGCTTATTTTTTGTATTTTTAGTAGAGACAAGGTTTCACCGTGGTCTCGATCTCCTGACTTCGTGATCTGCCCGCCTCAGCCTCCCAAAGTGCTGGGATTACAGGCGTGAGCCACCGTGCCCAGCGCCTCTTTACATTTCTAAGCCCTTATCTAGGCACCACAGCGAAGCCAGTGAAGCTTCTCACCGCAGTGAAGACTTCTCACTGATCAGACCTTGCTGCGATAAGCAAACCCCAATTACGAACCATCCAGACCGCTCAGGGGGAGGTCATGGGAAGCATAAACAAACTTTACCTACACCCTCCCGTAATAAATGTCACAAGGTAATATGGGGCAAAAGTAACCAGCAAACAACCCCAGGGTCTCTGTCCCCCATAGAAACCCCTCATTTTGTAAGCTCTGGCTTGCCTCCTCTGTCTGTAGTGGAGCAGCCAGTAGGTTCAATAAACTTCCTTGCCTGACCTTGGGTCTCTCTCTCATCCTTTCTCTCTGTTAACCTTATACCCGTCTCTACTAAAAATACAAAAATCAGCCGGGCATGGTGGCGCGCCTGTAATCTCAGCTACTCTGGAGACTGAGGCAGGAGAATCGCTTGAACCCAGGAGGCGGAGGTTGCAGTGAGCCGAGATCAAGCCACTGCACTCCAGCCTGGGAGACAGAGCGAGACTATCTCAAAAAATAAAAATAAGAACACAGTCAAATCACCACTTTCAGCCCGTGTTAAAGGACAAAGGGGTGAGTGCTGGATTCTAAAAGACTAATCTAGAAGCTTTTTTATCCCACAACGGTCCCGTGCAGAAAACAGGTATCAGTTCACGATTATCCTCATGATAAACTGCTCGTCAGGCCGGGCGCGGTGGCTCAAGCCTGTAATCCCAGCACTTTGGGAGGCCGAGACGGGCGGATCACGAGGTCAGCAGATCGAGACCATCCTGGCTAACATGGTGAAACCCCGTCTCTACTAAAAAATACAAAAAAAAACTAGCCGGGCGAGGTGGCGGGCGCCTGTAGTCCCAGCTACTCGGGAGGCTGAGGCAGGAGAATGGCGTAAACCCAGGAGGCGGAGCTTGCAGTGAGCTGAGATCCGGCCACTGCACTCCAGCCTGGGAGACAGAGCGAAACTCGGCCTCAAAAAAAAAAAAAAAAAAAAAAAAAATTGCTCGTCAATCCCCTAATCGGAATTGCCGCTTCTCTGTACTCTGGCTCTCAGTACTGTGGGTCGCATTTTACAGAATGTGCGTCCATCTGATGCGCAGATACTAACAGGAGACGGAGCAGGGTCACACATTGTCACAAACTCTGCACCCTGCCTAAGTCGGTGCTAGTTTCATGAATGTTTTCAATCCACACCTTCGCCCACCTCACAATAAGGCATGGGGCTGTGTGTGCGCCTTTCCCCTCGTCCTAATGGAAGAAGCAACGTTTTCCAAGTTTGAGAGTTTCCCACAGGAGCCTTCTCAGGCTAAGCCACAGAATTACACCAGGCAGTGGCAGAAGGCAAAGAACACATCTGAGACACTACTGACTGCCCTCACTAAGGACAAGAAAAAAAGACAAAAAGTATTTATTCTTTTTTTTTTTTTTTTTTGAGACAGGGTCTAGCTCTGTTGCCCAGGCTGGAGTGCAGTGACGCAATCTCAGCTCACTGCAACGTCCGCCTCCTGGGTTCAAGCGATTCTCCTGTCTCAGCCTCCCAAGTAGCTGGGATTACAGGCGCGCAACACCACGCCCGGCTAATTTTTGTATTTTTAGTAGAGGTTTCACCATGTCGGTCAGGGTGGTCTTGAACTTCTGACCTTGTGATCTGCCCACCTCAGCCTCCCAAAGTGCTGGGGTTACAGGTGTGAGCCACCACGCCCGGCTCTTTTTTTTTTTTTCCCCCTGAGACAGGGTCTAGCTCTGTTGCCCAGGCTGGAGTGCGGTGGTGCAGCCTCAAACTTGTGGGCTCAAGCGATTCTCCTCCCCGAGCCTCTCAAGTGGCTGGAACCACAGGTGCGCATCCCCAGCCTCATTATTTTACATTTATTAAAACCTGGGGCTGAAATAGGAACAATACTAGTGCTGAGCGGGACACAGACGAGGCTGTTCGCAGCTGTCAGGTGACAATGTTGAACTGACTTCAGTTCTGTGCGCCTGGAAACCAGCAAAGGGGAACCCCATCCTGCTGTGCTCTGGAATTGGGCACAGCCAGGACCCTCCCTTCCCATACGACTTAGGTAAGATTAACGCAGATGACAAGGCCAGATTCAGACCCTCCGAAGTCCCATTCTTTGTCTCAGAAATGATTCGCTAGGTTAGGAGCGGTGGCTCACGCCTGTAATCCCAGCCCTTTGGGAGGCCAAGGCGGGCGGATCACGAGGTTAGGAGTTCGAGACCAGCCTGGCCAACACAGTGAAACCCTGTCTCTAATAAAAATACAAACATCAGCCGGGCACGTTAGCTCAGGCCTGTAATCTCAGCACTTTGGGAGGCCAAGGTGGGCAGATCACCTGAGGTCTGGAGTTCAAGACCAGCCTGACCAACATGGAGAAACCCCATCTCTACTAAAAATACAAAAATTAGCCAGACGTGGTGGCCCATGCCTGTAATCCCAGCTACTCGGGAGGCTGAGGCAGGAGAATCGCTTGAACCTGGGAGGCAGAGGTTTTGGTGAGCTGAGATCGGGCCATTGCACTCCAGCCTGGGGAACAAGAGAGAAGCTCTGTCTCAAAAAAAATAAAAATACAAAAATTAGCTGGGCATGGTGGCTTACACCTGTAATCCCAGCTACTTGGGAGGCCGAGGAAGGAGAATCTCTTGAGCCCCAGAGGCAGAGGTTGCAATGAGCTGAGATAACGCCACAGCACTCAGCATGGGCAATAGAGCTAGACTCCATCTCAAAAACAAAACAAAACAAAACAAAACAAAAAACTGCTTCAAGGCCAGGTGCAATAGCTTACGCCTGTAATCCCATCACATTAGCAGGCCGAGGGGAAAGGATCACTTGAGCCCAGGAGTTCAAGACCAGCCTGGGCAATGTATTTTTCTCTACAAGGAAAAGAAAAAAAAAATGACGAGGTCTCACTAGACGGCCCAGGCTGGTCTCAAATTTCTGGTCTCAAGTGTCATCGTGGCTCGGCTTCCCAAAGTTCTGGGATGACAGGTGTGAGCCACCACACCTGGCCGTTACAACATTTTTGTTAAGAATTAGCTGGGTGTAGTGGGGCATGCCTGTAGTCCCAGCTACTCAGGAGGCTGAGGCAGGAGGCCTGCTTGAGTCCAGAAGGTTGAAGCTGCAATGAGCCATGATCGCACCACTGCATTCCAGCCTGGGCAACAGAGTGAGACCTGACTAAAAGAAAGAAAAGAAAAACTTTTTTTTTTAGCAAACTCTTTCTTTTTTTTCAGATGGAGTCTCGCTCTGTGGCCCAGGCTGGAGTGCAGTGGTGTGATCATGGCTCACTGCAACCTCCACCTCCCGGGTTCAAGCAATTCTCCCTGCCTCAGCCTGCTGAGCAGCTGGGATTACAGGCACACGCTACCATGCCAGCTAATTTTTGTATTTTTAAGTAGAGATGGGATTTCACCATGTTAGGTCTTGAACTCCCGACCTCAAGTGACCCACGCGCCTCAGCCTCTCAAAGTGCTGGGAGTATAGGCATGAGTCACTGCGCCAGGCCTAGCCAACTCTTCAGATGCCTGCATACTTGATGGTCACAGAGCTCTCCCCCTGCAGCTGTCTCCCTGTGCCTATGGCATTAGTCCCCCAGCCCAATCATCAACTCTCCCCATGTCCCTGTTGCTTATACCCCCACCCCACTGCAATAGAACCCCAAGCCTCTGGCATTACTCCCCTTCCCCTAATCCAACTAACCCTTCTCCCTATTGCAACAGCCCCTTCTCCCCCTCCCCCAATACCTTGCAATAATCCTTTTTCATAAAAGTTTCCTTACTATGTTTGGGTTGACACAGGCTTAACCACAGCATCCCGTTTCTTCCCCAAACTTTACTCAGCCTTCTGTCCTCTCCACAGGTCTCTGAACTTTGAGTGGCCGCCCTGAGTCTGAGCAAGCAATAAGTGTGGAGCCCCCTCATCACCTCCCCTGAGCGAGCTGACCACGAGGAGGTACATTTACTGTCAACCCCCTTTCTGCTTGTCCCCTAAAAAGTTCCTCCAAACCCTTTCTTGTTTATGAAAGTAAAGCCTTTTTCTGGTTCATTTTGAGAGTGGGCAGGTTTCTGAGGCTGGGCTTATTCCTATTTTTCTCTCTCCTTCTCTAGCCAGGAGATATATATATGTGTGTGTGTATATGTATATATATGTGTGTGTGTATATATATCTGTGTGTGTATATTATATATTTTATATTATATATTATATATATATATATTTGGTTTTGGTTTTTGAGATGGAGTCTCGCTGTGTCGCCAGGCTGGAGTGCAGTAGCGGGATCTCGGCTCACAGCAAGCTCCACCTCCCGGGTCACGACATTCTCCTGCCTCAGTCTCCCGAGTAGCTGGGACTACAGGCGCCCGCCATCACGTCCGGCTAACTTTTGTATTTTTAGTACAGACGGGGTTTCGCCATGTTAGCCAGGCTGGTCTGGAACTCCTGACCTCAGGTGATCCACCCGCCTCGGCCTCCTAAAGTGCTGGGATTACAGGTGTGAGCATTTGCACCCGGCCCAGGATTTTATTTTTGTTTGACAGGCTCCAGGACAGGGCACCACCTCCTCCTTGGCAGACCTTCCCAAACTGACCGCCAAGCCCCTGACGGCCCCTGCCCTCTCCTCAAACTCTCCCCGAGCCCCTGACTGCCTCTACTGTCCCCCCAAACTGCCCTCAAGCCCCTGACCACCTCTACTGCCCCCCAAAGTGCCCGAGCCCCTGACCGCTTCTGCTGTCCCCTCGAGCTGCCCCCAATCTCCCGACTGCAACTACTGTCCCCCTAAACTGCCGAGACCCTGATCACCTCTGTTCCCCAAAACTGCCCCCTTCAAAACCATGACCGCCTCTACTACCCCCCCAAACTGCCCCCGACTTCCCGACCGCTGCTATTGGCCCCCTAATCTGCCCTTGAGCCTGACTCCCCTCTACTGAGCTCCCAAACTGCCGCCGAGCCCCTGACCAAGTCTGTTCCCGCAAACTGCCCCTCTCCTCCTCCACTCTCCCAAAACGGCCCTTGAGTCCCTGGCCGCCTCTACTGTCCCCGCAAACTGCCCCAGCGCCCCTTAAACCTCTACTGTCCCCGCAAACTGCCCCAAGCCCCTTAAACCTCTACTGTCCCCGCAAACTGCCCCAAGCCCCTTAAACCTCTACTGTCCCCGCAAACTGCCCCAGCGCCCCGTAAACCTCTACTGTCCCCGCAAACTGCCCCAGCGCCCCTTAAACCTCTACTGTCCCCGCAAACTGCCCCAAGCCCCTTAAACCTCTACTGTCCCCGCAAACTGCCCCAAGCCCCTTAAACCTCTACTGTCCCCGCAAACTGCCCCAGCGCCCCTTAAACCTCTACTGTCCCCGCAAACTGCCCCATCGCCCCTTAAACCTCTACTGTCCCCGCAAACTGCCCCAGCGCCCCTTAAACCTCTACTGTCCCCGCAAACTGCCCCAGCGCCCCTTAAACCTCTACTGTCCCCGCAAACTGCCCCAGCGCCCCTTAAACCTCTACTGTCCCCGCAAACTGCCCCAGCGCCCCTTAAACCTCTACTGTCCCCGCAAACTGCCCCAGCGCCCCCTTAAACCTCTACTGTCCCCGCAAACTGCCCCAAGCCCCTGACCACCTCTGCTGTCCCCGCAAACTGCCCCAAGCCCCTTAAACCTCTACTGTCCCCGCAAACTGCCCCAGCGCCCCTTAAACCTCTACTGTCCCCGCAAACTGCCCCAAGCCCCTTAAACCTCTACTGTCCCCGCAAACTGCCCCAGCGCCCCTTAAACCTCTACTGTCCCCGCAAACTGCCCCAAGCCCCTTAAACCTCTACTGTCCCCGCAAACTGCCCCAAGCCCCTTAAACCTCTACTGTCCCCGCAAACTGCCCCAAGCCCCTGACCACCTCTGCTGTCCCCGCAAGCTCCCCCCAAACTCCTGACCTCTACTGTCCCCAGAAACTACCCCTCGAGTCCCTGATCCCCTGCTGGCTCCCCAGACTGCCCCCAGCCCTACCGGTCGGCCGCTGTGACCGCGTTCCCGGGGCCCAGGCGCTCGTCCTGCGCCGCCCCGCGCGTCCCTCAGCTTCCTACGGCCGCGAACTCGGGCGGACGCCGGTTCCTGCCACCCCACCTCGCCCTGGGCCCGGGCTCGGCTCGCGCCCCGCACTCACCATGTCCCGCCCGCTCCTGGGCTCTCCGGGGCGAGCGCCCCGCGGTCCAGCGGCCAGCGCAGGTGAGGACCACAGGCCACCTGAGCCGCTCGGGGGAAGGCGGGGAAGCGCACGGGGCAGACGGGAACTGGGCTTTCCGTCCCCAGGGCCTGATTGGACAGATCTCGGGAAGTCGCGACTCTGATTGGACAATACTGTCAACTCCGCACCCCTGATTGGAGAGTTCCCCAGTCCGTCCCCCTAGCGCCTTTGATTGGGCAGGGCTCCACTTCGGCTTAACGTCTCTGACTGGACAGTTCCCTGGGCCCCGCCCCTGCCTGTCCTGATTGGATAGTTCTCCCCTGAGTGACGGGGGCGTCGAGAACACGCGTGGCTGACCCTCCAGCCGGGGACACGCGGATCTGGGCGAACTCACTCCAGTCCGGGGAGGGCGCGGCGTCCTCCTCCCTGACTGCGCGGGAACTCCAGACTCAGTTTCCCCTCGAAGCGGCCTCTCGTGCGAGGAGGAGGGGAAGGGCGAGGAGTCCCGTGGGGCGGAGTCCTGCGTGGGGACGGGACCCGCATGTGTGACGTCACCGTGCTGTCCCGCGTGGGCGCGGACGCCTGGGGTCCAGAGATCTGGAGATCCGGAGACCAGGCGCCGAGGCCCCAGGAGGCCGGGCCCCACCAGGCGCGCCTTGTGTTCTTTAAAACTCTCGGCTGGGCGCATTTGCTCACCCCTGTAATCCCAGCAGCGTGAGAGGCGGAGACAGGCGGATCACTAGAGGTCAGGAGTTCAAGACCAGCTTGACCAACATGGCGAAAACCACTTCTCTACTAAAAATACAAAAATTAGTCGGGAACGGTCGCGGGCGCCTGTATTCCCAGCTACTCGGGAGGCTGAGGCAGAAGAATCGCTTGAACCCAGGAGGCGGAGATTGCAATGAGCCGAGATCAGGACACTGCACTCCAACCTGGGCAACAGACTCTATCTCAAAAAGAAAGAAAGAAAGAAAACTCTCAAGTGTACACTTGGCCTTGGGGGAGCGGACACTTTTAGGTCCGAGTTTGGGTGTGTTCCTAGATAATTTTTAGAAACCCTGTCTCTACTAAAAATAAAAAATTAGCCAGGTGTGATGGCACATATCTGTAATCCCAGCTACTCGGGAGGCTGAGGCAGAAGAACTGCTTGAACCCAGGAGGCAGAGGTTGCGGTGAGCCAAGATCATGACATTGCACTCCAGCCTGGGCGACAAGAGCGAAACTGAGTCTCAAAAAAAAAAAACAAAAAAATAAAGCAGCCCTCCCACAAATAGAACCAGGGAATGTCATTAAGAGAGGGTTCTCCCGGGAGGCGGAGCTTGCAGTGAGCCGAGATCGCGCCACTGCACTCCAGCCTGGGCGACAGAGCGAGACTCCGTCTCAAAAAAAAAAAAAAAAAAAAAAAAAAAAGAGAGGGTTCTCACATTTATATGCTTAATAACAAAAAAGACTCTACAAAAACCACAGACTTAAACAAAAAATACTTTTACAGAGACACTCACTGGTGTGACCCTTGTTACTGATCTTTGCAGACAAGGATAATTATTTCTGAACAATGACGTAATCCTCACTTTTTTTTTTTTTTTTTTTTTCCTTTATAAACCTTTGTCCCAGTCTGGGCAACATGGCAAAACCCCATATATACAAAAAATACAAAAATAAGCTGGGAATAAAGGTGTGTGCGCCTGTGGTCCCAGCGACTTGGTAGGTTGAAGTGGGAGGATCTCTGGAGCCCGCGGGGGTGGAGGCCGCAGTGAGCTGTGATCTCACCATTGTACTCCAGCCCGCAGTGAGCTGTGATCTCACCATTGTACTCCAGCCTGGGCAACAGAGACCCTGTCTCAAAAAAACAAAACAACAAAAACAACCTTTGTCTTCCTTTACCTCCCTGAATAAGCACATAGATTGCTATGCCGCGCATATTCTCATTGCAATGCACTGTTACCATCGTTTTTAGACAGCCTGTTATTTAGATTGACACAGTAAAAACATGAATTATGACAATTATGTTCGTACATAAAATGGCAGACGATATAGAGTTTATACTTCCACTCTCTCAAGCTAGAAGGTCTTCTCGGAGATGAGCAGTCGTGTTTCAGGCTTTAGGTATTGTGGCACAACTGAATAAAAGTATTTAGAATTTTCACATCCAGTTCAAATTTATTTAAGCTTCTATGATTATTTTCTCAAATGAGTTAAAATAAGAATTCAATTGCCATAGGAACAGTACAGCCTTTTACTTTAAAAAATTCTCTAGGGCCACGCCCGGTGGCTCATGCCTATAATCCAAGCACTTTGGGAGGCCGAGGTAGGTGGATCACCTGAGGTCAGGAGTTCGAGACCAGCCTGGCCAACATGGCAAAACCTCATCTCTAATAAAAATACAAAAATTAGCTGGGCGTGTGCACCTGTAATCCCACCTACTCAGGAGGCTGAGGCAGGAGAATCACTTGAGCCCAGGAGGCGGGGATTGCAGTGAGCAGAGATCAGGCCACTGCACTCCAGCCTGGGTGATAGAGACTCCGTCTTAAAAAAAAAAAAAAGCCATTTGAACAACACTTTTTGTTTCCCCACTTTACTACTTTTTAAAAGTACCATGGTGGCCGGGCGCGGTGGCTCATGCCTGTAATCTCAGCACTTCGGGAGGCCAAGGCGGGTGGATCACGAGGTCAGGAGATGGAGATCATCCTGGCTAACACGGTGAAACCCCATCTCTACTAAAAGTACAAAAAATCAGCCAGGCGTGGTGGCAGGTGCCTGTAGTTCCAGCTACTTAGGAGGTTGAGGCAGGAGAATGGTGTGAATCAGGGAGGCGGAGCTTGCAGTAAGCCAAGATTGTGCCACTGCACTCCAGCCTGGGTGACACAGCGAGACTCCATTTCAAAAAAAAAAAAAAGTACCATGGTGTACACATTGCATTATAATTGTTTTTCTGGCTCAGTGAAAAAAGTAAATCCTCCAGCTCTCTTCATCTTAATAGGTGACTTCCTTAGTCCTTATAAATGTGTGTAAGATGATAGATGATATGTTGATGTAACAAGTTCTCTCTAAATAGACAGCGAGGCAGCAGACTTGTTTCCAATCTTTAGCTACTCAGAGCTTGTCTTATGTTGGGCAACCACGCCTGGCTGATTTTTGTATATTTTGGTAGAGATGGGGTTTCACCATGTTGGCCAAGCTGGTCCCAAACTCCTGACGTCAGGTTATCTGCTTGCCTCATCTGTTTGCCTCGGCCTTCATCAATGGGTATTTTTTTTTTTTTTTGAGACGGAGTCTCACTCTGTAGCCCAGGCTGGAGTGCAGTGGCCGGATCTCAGCTCACTGCAAGCTCCGCCTCCCGGGTTCACGCCATTCTCCGGCCTCAGCCTCCCAAGTAGCTGGGACTACAGGCGCCCGCCACCTCGCCCAGCTAGTTTTTTTTGTATTTCTTAGTAGAGACGGGGTTTCACCGTGTTAGCCAGGATGGTCTCAATCTCCTGACCTCGTGATCCACCCGTCTCGGCCTCCCAAAGTGCTGGGATTACAGGCTTGAGCCACCGTGCCCGGCCCAATGGGTATTAATGAAGCTTAGGATACTCACATTGTGTTGAAGATGAGAGGCACGGAAACCACAAAGAAATTGGAAGTGATAGGAAAAGAATGGAAAAAAAATAACTGTCAGAGAGGAAGTAGTGGGAACAAAAGACAGGAAAGAAAAACACGCCTATTAGCGGAGTCCCTGAAGAAGGAAACAGTAGTACAGCCTTTCACGTTAAATCATTAAGAAACACGTAAATAGGCCAGGTGCGGTGGCTCACGACTGTAATCCCAGCACTTTGGGAGGCCAAGGTGGGCAGATCACCTGAGGTTCAGAGTCGAAGAACAGCCTGACCAACATGGAGAAAATCCCATCTCCACTAAAAATACAAAAATTAGCTGGGCGTGGTGGCACATGCCTGTAACCCCAGCTACTCGGGAGGCTGAGGCAGGAGAGTCACTTGAACCTGGGAGGCAGAGGTTGTGGTGAGCTGAGATCCTGCCATTGCACTCCAGCCTGGGCAGCAAGAGTGAAACTAGGTCTCAAAAAAAAAAAAAAAGAAAAGAAAAGAAAAAGAAATACATAAATACCATAGTAAATGTAGCAGTGGACCTTGCAGAAGATCCAAAGGTTGCTTGTGGAATTTGGCAAGGGAATCTACATTTCCAGAGTTAATTCGCAGTGGTGGAGAGTTGTCGGAAATCTAATGGCAAGTTTTAAAACACAGGAAACAGGTGTGACTTGGTATTTGAGGTGTGTATGCGCATTTTCTGTTTTCCTACCAGGCTCTCTTCAGTTATGTGCAATTTCCTCTGTTCACCTAGTGTTTCTTGAGGATGAAACTTAACATAAACAAATATGAAATTCGTGTTATACTCACATTACTCAACATATCAGGTATCCTGTGAAGACACAGAGCCCATATTTCCAAATCAATTGTTCTAGCCACTGACAGCCTGTGTGTACTCACTATCTACATAGAATTATTTCAAAGTCAATTGAGTGGTCGGGGGCGGTGGTTCACGCCTGTAATCCCAGCGCTTTGGGAGGCCAAGGCGGGCAGATCACGAGGTCAGGAAATTGAGACCATCCTGGCTAACATGGTGAAACCCGTCTCTACTAAAAATACAAAAAAATTAGCCGGGCGTGGTGGCGGGTGCCTGTAGTCCCAGCTACTAGGGAGGCTGAGGCAGCAGAATGGCGTGAACCCAGGAGGTGGAGCTCGCAGTGAGCAGAGATGGCGCCACTGCACTCCAGCCTGGGCTACAGAGCAAGACTCCGTCTCAAAAAAAAAAAAAAAAAAAAAGTAAACTGAGGACACTGTAACACTCTGCTCTTAAATAGTTCCCAATGCTATTTTAGAGAAAAATCTAATTTTTATCTAAAAGTCCACACTTCATATTCACACTTAACATAGTTAACAATCCTTCCTTTATACCTAGCCCATAATCATATTTCCTTCCATTATACCCAAAATGTTCTTTATAGCTGGTCCTCCGAAGATCCAACCCCAAACCAGGTATTGCATTTTCTTTTATTTTGTAGTATTAAATGGTCAAGTTGAATTTTTCTTTTGAGGTGTATTCTATGAATTTTTACGTATAGTGTTAAGGGGTGAACTACGTCCCCACAAATCCATAAGGTGAAGGCCTAACCCACAGTACCTCAGAAGGTATTTGGAGATAGGCCTTTAAAGAGGTAATTAAAATGAGATCATTAAGGTGGGCTCAAATCCAAAATGACTGGCGTGCTATTCATTGTAAGGTGTTGAGCAGCACCCTAGACCTCCTCATCCACTGGTTGCCAGTAGCCCCAATCCCGTCCCCGACTGTGACAACCAAATCTGCAGACATTGTCCAGTGTCCCCGGGGCGTAACACTTCTCCTCCCCTCTTTAATAATCACTGCTTTAGATTCTATTTGGCCTTAGAGTCGTTTCTCCAAAGTCCATCATTTTATCCGCCCTAACCCTGCTGTCTTCACTTAAGGGGTCCAACACGTTTACAGGAGGGTGATAATGGTGATGCACTGCCAATAATCATCCACACACAGCACTCATTATTTGACAAGTGCAGGTCATGTCATGTACTTTCATTTTACAGATGTGGAAACTGAGGCACTGAGGGGCTTGGCAACTTGCCTAATATCACCCGAGAGCTGATTAAGGCTTGGGGCCACGACTGGGACCCCAGGATGAAGCCCAGCTGAGCAGAAAACCTCTAGGCACAGGATGCAACGATCAAGACAATAAAAAGCAACTCCGGCCGGGCGCGGTGGTTCACACCTGCAATCCCAGCACTTTGGGAGACCGAGGCGGGCGGATCACGAGGTCAGGAGATTGAGACCATCCTGGTTAACATGGTGAAACCCTGTCTCTACTAAAAAAATACAAAAAAAAATTAGCCGGGCATGGGGGCGGGCGCCTGTAGTCCCAGCTACTCAGGAGGCTGAGGCAGAATGCCGTGAACCCGGGAGGCGGGGTTTGCAGTGAGCCGAGATGGCGTCACTGCACTCCAGCCTGGGCGACAGAGCGATACTCCGCCTCAATAAATAAATAAATAAATAAATATCAACTCCGACTGAGAAAGTATCTGCCTACACATTCATCAGGCTGGGAAGACAGACCCAGATAATATCAGCTGGAAAATTAACAGAAAACAACATTTCTGCCAAAGACACCTTTTTCTAAGCCATCAATGTCTTCTAGCTCGCTAAATACCATTCCCATTACAATCATACACAGTGATTGACATTTTATCAGTAAGAATGAACTTCCCTTCTCTGCCCGGAGGGTCTTGGACAGGGAATCCGTCTCCATTTCCAACCCAGGTGCAGGGCTCTGATAAGGGGTTTCCGGATATAACAATCTACAGCGGTCTTATCTTGTGGTTCCCAAGGAAACAGGACCCAGCTGCACTTCGCAGCCCGGACCCGAGAGTGACTCCTTTAAAGGCTTGCTCTGAGTCAAATGGAAACCACGCTGTATTTACATTTACCCCACTCTTGCCTCCAAATCCGATGGGTCCTCAGGCCTAGCGGGTCAAAACGCCCCGCATCCCCAACCAAGACCCCCGAAGCCCAGCGGGGTTCCACTGGCCTCCGGAGCCTCCACCCTGGGGCGCAGTGCCAGGAATTCGCCATTAAACGAGCCAGCCCCCTGCCCTTTGAACTCCGATTCCATCCTTTGACCCAAAACCCCCACGCCCGTGCACCGGAGTCCCCTCGCTTGGCCTCTGCCACCAAGAAGATACAGGGCCAGGTCCATCAGTGAAAGGAGGAGACACCGCTCTCACGTGAGGTGCTGCTGCCAGTAAAGGAGACGGCCGCCCCGGAACCGGAAGCTGAAGCATCCATCTGGGACCCGCGGCGGCCGGGAGCGCAAAAGTGGGCTAGTAATGAGCTTGGGATTGGTGGACCCTCAAAGGTGGGAGGGACGACCTGCGTCCTCCAATCGCTGAGCAGGAAAAGCTAGTTCCCGCCCTCTGGGTGGTGATTGGCCTTGTTGGCAGATCCGCCCCTGAAGGGAAAGTCTCGGATCAGAATCGCGCTGTAGGCGCGGCTTGTACTGGATCCGCCCCGGGGCGTGGCTAAAACTAGACCGAGGTCCCAGGACGAGGCTGGGGGCGTGGTCTTTGGCTCAATCCTCCAACGTCCGATTACCCTGAATAATAAACGCTAAAATAAGTAATAAACGCTCATTTCCTCCAGTCAACACATTCCTCGTGCTAACATACTCCTGTACAAAGATACTCCCATTGTTGGGATTTTTCTTCCTTGAATGTCTCTTTCTTCCAGAAATAGGGTCATTTTTATGCATTTACATGTGGCTTTTCTTATTAATGAGTGTGTTGTGATGTTCCCTTCTGGCCACTAGATGGCCACGTAGCTCACATTTTCAAATTTGCGGATATTTTGTTGTGTTGCTTTGGACATAGGTGTCCAATCTTCTGGCTTTTTGGCCACATTGGAAGAATTATCTTGGGCCACACATAAAATACAGGAACACTAACGATAGCTGGTGAGCTAAAACAAAACAAAAATCGAAAAATAATCTCATAATGCTTTTTTTCTTTTTTTTTTTTTTTTGATACCAAGTCTCACTCTGTCGTCCAGGCTGGAGTGCAGTGGCGCGATCTCCATTCACTGCAAGCTCCGCCTCCCGGGTTCCCGCCATTCTCCTGCCTCAGCCTCCCGAGTAGCTGGGACTATAGGCGCCCACCACCACGCCCAGCTGATTTTTTTGTATTTTTAATAGAGACGGTGTTTCACCGTGTTAGCCAGGATGTTCTCGATCTCCTGACCTTGTGATCCGCCCCGCCTCAGCCTCCCAAAGTGCTGGGATTACAGGCTTGAGCCACCGCGGCCGGCCAATAATCTCATAATGTTTTAAGAAAATTTACGAATTTGTGTTGGGCTGCATTCAAAGCCATCCTGGGCTTCATCCCGCCTGCAGGCCCTGAGTTGGAGAAGCTGGCTTTAGAGTTTAGACCCAGGAAAAATTGCCTTCCATTGTGAGTCAGGATACATAAGATTAGGAGGCCATACTGACTCGTCCCCTTGTGTGACATCCCTTGCATTCTCGTGTGTGAGCACCTATCTCTTTTGTAAGGTAAGCAGTCCTAAAGGATACCAGCAGACCGCCAGGTGGGTTACAAGTTCCTCTTACCCGGTACAGCCCGCGAAAGAGAACAAAAGTCCCTTATTCCCGTTGTAGCTTCCCCAATCACCAGCCAATCAACATCAAAAAGCCCAAGAAGCTATTAGCTACAAATTCCTGCGTTAAAAGGCGCCAGGGAATTCTTCCAGGTCCCACATGTGCAGCTAGAGTCAAGGTTTAGCCAATAGTAACTTTTCCTCATTTTATTTTATTTTTTTGAGATGGAATCTCACCCTGTTGCCCACGCTGGAGTGAATAATCATGGCTCACTGCAGCCTTCACCTCCTGGGTCCAAGCGATTCTCCTGCCCTCAAACTCCCAAGTAGCTGGGACTACCAGCGCCTGCCAACACACCTGGCTAATTTTTGTACTTTTAGTAGAGACGGGTTTCACAATGTTGGCCAGGTTGCTCTTGAACACCTGACCTCAGGTGATCTGCCCGCCTCAGCCTCCCAAAGTGTCTGGATTACAGGCATGAGTCACCGCGCCCAGCTAACCTTTTCCTCATTTTAATAGTTAAAAAAAAACAAAAAAAAGCAAAAAAAAAAAACCCAAGGCTGAGGCAGGAGAATTGCTTGAGCCCGGGAGGCAGAGGTTGCAGTGAGCCGAGATCGTGCCACTGCACTCCAGCCTGGGTGACAGAGCAAGACTCCGTCTCAAAAAAAAACAAAAACAAAACCCACCCCTAGGTGGAGATTTTGTACACTATTGATACATGCGATATGTGTTACAGCACGCAGATATTGAGTCCAACCGCAGGTCCACCTTTGCACACCTGACCTCACCAGTATTTTCTGACTATGTACGTACAGCCCCCAAAAAAGCAATTTCTCTTAAGCCACTAGCTGCTGCCTCTCCCTGTGAACAGCCTGCCCTGCCTCTCAGAGAGTACTTTCTTTTTGCAATAAATTTCTTTGCTTACTCACACTTTGGACTTGCTCTCAAATTATTTGTGCAGTGAAGCCAAGAACCTGCCCAGCCCACCAGCAACAGTTGTAACTGCCCGACAGGTTCTTCCTGCTCACTGCACAAACAAAATTGATTCGCAAAGGCCATGGCATTGCAGTAAAGAGAGTTTAGTTGGCCTGAGGCTGGCTATGCCACGCAGGAAACAGAGTCATTACTCAAACCAAGCTCCCCCAGGGCTCTGTCGCCCAGGTTAGAGTGCAGTGGCAAAATCTCGGCTCGTTGCGACCTCCGCCTCCCGAGTTCAAGCGATTCTCCTGCTTCAGCCTCCTGAGTAGCTGGTATTATAGGCGCCCGCCACCACGCCCGGCTCATTTTTGTACTTTTAGTAGAGATAGGGTTTTGCCATGTTGGCCAGGCTGGTCTTGAACTCCTACTTCAAAGGGATCCACCAGCCTCGGCCTCTCAAACTGCTGGGATTATAGGCGTGAGCCACTGCACCCAGGCAGGGTTTTTCAAAGATAGTTTGGTGGCCAGGAGGCTAGGGTCTGGGTCTGCTGGCTGGTTGGGGATACAATCATAGGGATATGGAACACGGCCCTCATGCCCTGAATCCACTTCAGGGTGGAGGCCACAGGATGGGCTGGGGGGATCCATCTGGTTGTCAGAAATGCAAAAGCCTGGCCGGGTGCGGTGACTGACGCCTGTAATCCCAGGACTTTAGGAGGCCGAGGCAGGTGGATCACTTGAGGCCAGGAGTTCAAGACCAGCCTGGCTAACATGGTGAAACCCCATCTCCACTAAAAATACAAAAAAAATTATCTGGGCATGGTGGTGCATGCCTGTAATTTCCAGCTACTCAGGAGGCTGAGGAAGTAAAATCGCTTGAAACCAGGGGGCAGAGGTTGCAGTGAGCTGAGATCACACCACTGCACTCCAGCCTGGGCGACAGAGAGAAACTCCGGCTCAAAAAAAAAAAAAAAAAAAAAAACCAGAGTGACTCCATCTTGAATAGGGGCTGGGTAAAAGGAGGCTGAGACCTGCTGGGCCACATTCCCAGGAGGTCAAGCATTCTTAGTCACAGGAGGAGACGGGAGGTTGGCAGGACGGTATCACAAGACACAGGTCAGGAAGACCCTGCTGTTAAAACAGGATGCGATAAAGAAGCCACCAAATCTCACCAAAACCAAGATGGTGAAGAAAGTGACCTCTGGTTGTCCTCACTACTCGTTATATGCTAATTATAATGCATTCGCATGCTAAGAGACACTCCCACCAGTGCCATGACAGTTCACAAACGCCATGGCAATGTCCGGAAGTTACCTTATATGGACTAAAAAGGGGAAGAGGCTGAGGCGGGCAGATTACCTGAGGTTGGGAGTTCGAGACCAGCCTGACCAGCATGGAGAAATCCCGTCTCTACTAAAAATACAAAATTACCCAGGTGTGGTGGCATATGCCTGTAATCCAAGCTACTTGGGAAGCCGAGGCAGGAGAATCGCTTGAACCGGGGAGGCAGAGGTTGTGGTGAGCAGAGATCGTGCCATTGCATTCCAGCCTGGGCACCAAGAGTGAAACTCCGCCTCAAAATAAATAAATAAATAAATAAATAAATAAATAAATAAATAAAAAGGCCGGGCGCGGTGGCTCAAGCCTGTAATCCCAGCACTTTGGGAGGCCGAGACGGGCGGATCACGAGGTCAGGAGATCGAGACCATCCTGGCGAACACGGTGAAACCCCGTCTCTACTAAAAAAAATACAAAAAACTAGCCGGGCGAGGTGGCGGGCGCCTGTAGTCCCAGCTACTTGGGAGGCTGAGGCAGGAGAATGGCGTGAACCTGGGAGGCGGAGCTTGCAGTGAGCTGAGATCCGGCCACTGCGCTCCAGCCCCGGCGACAGAGCGAGACTCCGTCTCAAAAAAAAAAAAAATAAATAAAATAAAATAAATAAATAAAAAATAAAAAGGGGAGGAACCCTCGGCTCCGAGAATTGCTGACCGCTTTCCCGGAAAACTCATGAATAATCAACCCGTTGTTTAGCATTTGATCTAAAATTAACCATAAAAATAGCCAGTCAGCAGTCCTGGGGGCTGTTCTGCCTATGGAGTAGCCATTCTTTTTTTTTTTTGAGATGGAGGAGTCTCACTCTGTTGCCCAGGCTGGGGTGCAGTGGTACAATATCAGCTCACTGCAAGCTCTGCCTCCCGGGTTCACGCCATTCTCCTGCCTCAGCCTCCTAACTAGCTGGGACTACAGGTGCCTGCCACCACACCCAGCCAATTTTTGTATTTTTAGTAGAAACAGGGCTTCACCATGTTAGCCAGGATGGTCTCGATCTCCTGACCTCATGATCTGCCCACCACAGCCTCCCAAAGTGCTGGGATTACAAGCGTAAGCCATTGTGCCCGGCTACCATTCTTTTATTCCTTTACTTTCTTTTTTTTTTTTTTTTTTTTTGAGACGGAGTCTTGCTCTGTCCCCCAGGCTGGAGTGCAGTGGCGCGATCTCGACTCACTGCAAGCTCCGCCTCCTGGGTTTACGCCATTCTCCTGCCTCAGCCTCCCGAGTAGCTGGGACTACAGGCGCCCGCCACCTCGCCCAGCTAGTTTTTTGTATTTTTAGTAGAGACGCGGTTTCACCATGTTAGCCAGGATGGTCTCGATCTCCTGACCTTGTGATCCGCCCACCTCGGCCTCCCAAAGTGCTGGGATTACAGGCTTGAGCCACCGCGCCCGGCCTACTTTCTTAATAAACTTGCTTCCACTCAACGCTGTGGTCGCACCCCAAATTCTTTCTTGCGTGAGATCCAAGAACCCTCTCTTGCGATCTGGATCGGGACCCCTTTCCAATAACAGTTTTACCACCTCTCTCGCCCCATCCCCAGAGACAAGCCCTGTATGATGATTACCTTGGATACCACCTTCCAAAGATGTTGTGTGTGGCCCGGCACGGTGGCTCATGCCTGTAATCTCAGCACTTTGGGAGGCCGAGGTGGGCGGATCACTTGAGGTCAGGAGTTCGAGACCAGCCTGTCCAAAATGGTGAAACCCTGTCTCTACAAATATATAAAGATTAGGCTGGGCGCAGTGGCTCACTCCTGTAATCCCAGCACTTTGGAAGGCCAAGACGGGCGGACCACGAGGTCAGGAGATCGAGACTATCTTGGCTAACACGGTGAAACCCCGTCTCTACTAAAAAATACAAAAAACTAGCCAGGCGAGGTGGCGGGCGCCTGTAGTCCCAGCTGCTTGGGAGGCTGAGGCAGGAGAATGGCATAAACCCGGGAGGCAGAGCTTGCAGTGAGCTGAGATCCGGTCACTGCACTCTAGCCTGGGCATCAGAGCGAGACTCCGTCTCAAAAAAAAAAAAAAAAAAAAAAAAAATTAGCCAGGCATGGTGGTGTGCACCTGTAATCCCAGCTACTTGGGAGGCTGAGGCAGAAGAATCGCTTGAACCCGGGAGGTAGAGGTTGCAGTAAGCCAAGATCGCACCACTGCACGCTAGCCCGGAAGATAGTGTGAGACTCCGTCCCAAAAAAAAAAAAAAAAAAGAAAATGCCGGACGTGGTGGTGCATGCCTGTATGCCAGTTACTCGGGAGGCTGATACTGGAGAATTGCTTGAACTCAGGAGGCAGAGGTTGCAGACAGATCGCACCACTGCACTCTAGCCTGGGCGACAGAGCAGGACTCCATCCCCAAAAAATAAAAAAAGTAAAACAAATAAATAAATAAATAAATTTATATATATAATATATATAACTTACACACATATATTTATATATATTATATATATTTATATATTTGTTGGAGTATATATATATATGAGTATATATATATATATGAGTATATATATATGAGTATATATATATATATATATGAGTGTATATATATATATATATATATATATATATATACCCCAATGCAGTGGTGCATGCTAAGGGGACAATAAGCAGGTAAAAGACAGAAGAGTGACTGTGAGCACCTGTGCCTCTCCCAGGCCAGCTGAGCACCTATAGAAGCTCAGGTGTGCAGTGGGTGGCAGCCCAGGAAGGGCTGGGACAGTGGCTGGAATTGCATTAAATTAGCAGGCTCCAGGCCAGGTGTGGTGGCTCACACCTGTAATCCCAGCACTTTGGGAGGCTGAGGTGGGCAGATCATGAGGTCAGGAGATCGAGACCATCCTGGCTAACACAGTGAAACCCCATCTCTACTAAAAATACAAAAAATTAGCGGGGCGTGGTGGTGGGCGCCTGTAGTCCCAGCTACTTGGGAGGCTGAGGCAGGAGAATGGCGCTAACCCGGGAGGCGGAGCTTACAGTGAGCCAAGATCGCGTCACTGCACTCCAGCCTGGGTGACAGAGCAAGACTCCGTCTCAATAATAATAATAATAATAATAATAATTAGCAGGCTCCAGGCTCCATGTAGGGAGAGATGGACATCCCTCCCCTTTCACAACATATGTCTGTCTCTGCAGAATCTCTCCTGTCATAATACGGTACTCAGAAATGAATTCAATGCAAGCCGCAGACGTGAATGCAAGAGTGACAATTATAAAACATGTAGAAGAAAATATCAGAGGAGAATCTTTGTAACCTTGGCTAAGGCAAAGCTTTCTCAGATAGGATGCAAAACATAACCAACATATGCACAAAAAATGGGAATTGGGCAGTTGAAAAATGTTTAATTTGCAGGCCATGCACAGTGACTCATGGCTGTAATCTCAGCACTTTGGGAGGCCGAGGCAAGCAGATCACGAGGTCAGGAGTTTGAGACCAGCCTGGCTGACATGGTGAAACCACGTCTCTGTTACAAATACAAAAAAAAAAGGCCGGGTGCGGTGGCTCACACCTATAATCCCAGCTACTCAGGAGGCTGAGGCAAGAAAATCACTTGAACCTGGGAGGTGGAGGTTGCCGTGAGCCGAGATCGCGCCACTGCACTCCAGCCTGGGCGACAGAGCAAGACTCTGTCTCTCAAAAAAAAATAAAAGAAAAAATATTTGTGAAATGTATACATGCAGTTTTTCCTCAATATCTGCAGGAGATTGCAAGATCCCTGCAGATATCAAAGTCAGTGGATGCTCAAGTCCCTGATATAAAACGGTGCAGTAACCGGGTACAGTGGCTCATGCCTGTAATCCCAGCACTTTGGGAGGCTGAGACGGGCCGATCACGAGGTCAGGAGATGGAGACCATCCTGGCTAACACGGTGAAACCCCGTTTCTACAAAAAAATACAAAAAACTAGCCAGGCGAGGTGGCGGGAGCCTGTAGTCCCAGCTACTCGGGAGGCTGAGGCAGGAGAATGGCGTGAACCCGGGAGGCGGAGCTTGCAGTGAGCTGAGATCTGGCCACTGCACTCCAGCTTGGGCGACAGAGTGAGACTCCATCTCAAAAAAAAAAAAAAAAAAAAAAAAAAAATGGTGCAGTAACCGGGCACAGTGGCTCACGCCTATATTCCCAGTTCTTTCAGAGGCCGAGGTGGGGGGATTGCTTGAGCTCAGGAGTTTGAGACCAGCTTGTCCAACAGAGTGAGACCTCATCTCTACAAAAAACACAAATATTAACTGAGTGTGGTGGCTGGGGCCTGTGGTCCCAGCTAGTCCAGATGCTAAGGTGAGAGGATCACTTAAGCCCAGGAGGCCGAGGCTGCAATGAGCTGAGATCACACCATTCCCTCCTACCCTGGGCAACAGAGTGAGATCTTGTCTCAAAAAAAATAAAATAAAAAATGAAATAAAATGATGCGGCTGGGTGCAGTGGCTCACGTCTGTAATCCCAGCATTTTGGGAGGCTGAGGCGAGTGGATCACCTGAGATCAGGAGTTCGAGACCAGCCTGGCCAACACGGTGAAACCCCCGTCTCTACTAAAAATACAAACATCAGCTGGGTGTGGTGGCACGCACCTGTAATCCCAGCTACTTGGGAGGCTGAGGCAGGAGAATCACTTGAACTGAGGAGGCAGAGGTTGCAGTGAGCTGAAATCATGCCATTGCACTCCAGCCTGGGCGACAAGAGCAAGACACCGTCTTAAACAAAATTAATTAAAATAAAATAAAATGGTGGAGTATTTGTATATAATCTTCACACACCCTGCCATATCCATATACTGTAGATCAGCTTTAAGTTACTTATAATAACTAATGCAACATCAACGCTATGTAAACAGTTGTTATACTGTCTTTTAAATTTTGCATTATTTTCCTTGTTGTATTGTTATTTTTATTGCTTTTTTTCAAATGCTTTCTTCTTTGATTTCTTCCCTTCTTTCTTTTTTAATTTTTTATTTTGAGAGACGGTCTTGCCCTGTCACCCAGGCTGGAGTGCAGTGGTGGGAAAGCAGTTCACTGCAGCCTCAAATTCCTGGGCTCAAGCAATCCTCCTGCCTCAGCCTCCCGAGGAGATGGGACCACAGGTGCAGCCACCATGCCTGGCTTCAAATATTTTCTATTCTGCTGAATCCACGGGTATGGAACCAGCAAATACAAAACCCCAGGACAAGGAACCTGCAGACACCGAGAATCAATTATACTAATTGTATCCAGAATATATAATTACTTCAATGGAAAAATTGCATGACCACCAGGGGGCGCGCCCTTTACTCCCGAAACGTCCCACTGCTGTTTTTATTGTTTTGTTTTGTTTTGTTTTTGTGTGTGTGTGTGTGTGTGTGTTTTTGAGATGGAGTTTCACTCTTGTTGCCCAGGCTGGAGTGCAGTGGCGCTATCTCGGCTCACCGCAACTTCCGCCTCCCACGTTCAAGGGATTCTCCTGCCTCAGCCTCCCTAGTTGCTGGGATTACAGGCATGCACCACCACGCCCAGCTAATTTTGTTTTTTAGTAGAGATGGGGTTTCTCCATGTTGGTCAGGCCAGTCTCGAACTCCTGACCTTGGGTGATCCGCCCGCCTCAGCCTCCCAAAGTGCTGGGATTACGGGTGTGAGCCACCATGCCCAGCCCACCACTTTACTGTTCTTTGGAAATGTTCACAGAAGGCAAAGAATGCTATTTGCTCTGAGTTAAGTGGGGGAAGATGCATATATTAAACACGCATGTCCATACACACACAAAGAAGGATAAAGCAATAGAGCGCATAAAAATAGCATGGGGGAAGGACAGGGAAAGATGCATTCAGGAGTTCTTGGTACTATTCTTCCAACTTTTCTGTAAGTTTGAAGTTATATTAAAGTAAAAAGTTGGGCTGGATGCAGTGGGTCACACCTGTAATCCCAGTATTTGGGAGGCTAAGGCAGGAGGATAGCTTGAGCCCAGGAGTTTGAGATCTGCCTGGGCAACATAGCCAGACCCCATCTCAAAAAAAAAAAAAAAAAGAAAAGAAAATTAGCCAGTGTGGCAGCATGCACCTGCAGCCTCATAGCTCACTACAGCCTTGACCTCATGGGCTCAAGTGATCCTCCCACCTCAGCCTCCTGAGAAGCTGGGACTACAGGCACATGCCATCACACCCGGCTAATTTTTCTTTTTCACTTTACTTTTTTTTTTTTTTTTTTTTGAGATGGAGTCTCACTCTGTTTGTTGCCCAGTCTGGAGTGCAGTGGCACAATCTTGGCTTACTGCAATCTCTGCCTCCCGGGTTCAAGCAAGTCTCTGCCTCAGCCTCCTGAGTAGCTGGGATTGCAGACGCCCGCCACCACGCCCAGCTAATTTTTTTGTATTTTTCGTAGAGACGGGGTTTCACCGTGTTAGCCCGGATGGCCTCAATCTCCTGACCTCGTGATCCACCCGCCTGGGCCTCCCAAAGTATTGGGATTAGAGGCATGAGCCACCGTGCCTGGCCTAGTGATGGAAATTTTCTAAAATTGGATTGTGGTTATGGCTGTGCAATTGGATACATTTACTAAAAGTCATTGAACCATCTGCTTTAAATGTATGACCTCATCTTATGTCAATTACGTCAACGAAGGGCTCATATAACGTTTGACCTGTAGAGGGTAGCAGAGACCATGAGTTCAACTCAGAACAGCCCCTCCCTTCCTTGGGGGGGTCTCACTGGGAAGAGGCAATCCCTTTCACTTAGGAGTTGTGATTGGAATGAAGAATTGGCCAGCTGGGAATTTCCCCTCAACAGTCTAAAATACCTTGTTTAACTAACTGTGGCCACACTTAGTTCTAAATTTATACCAATTGGCTGGGGGGTCGAGTCTCTTGACCACGGAACCAGGATAAGCCACATCCCCTCTTCAAGTCCGGAAGAGTTGGTTCTCTTCTTTTTTTTTTTTTGAGACAGAGTCTCACTCCATCGCCCAGGCTGGTGTACAGTGGCGTGATCTCGGCTCACTGCAACCTCTGCCTCCTGGGTTCAAGCAATTCCCTGTCTCAGCTTCCCGAGTGGCTGGGACTACAGATGCCTGCTACCACGCCCGGCTAATTTTTGTTTTTTTTGTTTTTTGTTTTTTTTTTTTGAGACAATCTCACTCTGTCGCCCAGGCTGGAGTACAGTGACGCGATCTTGGCTCACTGCAAGCTCCGCCTCCTGGGTTCACGCCATTCTCCTGCCTCAGCCTCCTGAGTAGCTGGGACTACAGGCGCCCGCCACCTCGCCCAGCTAGTGTTTTGTATTTTTTAGTAGAGAAGGGGTTTCACCATGTTAGCCAGGATGGTCTCGATCTCCTGACCTCGTGATCCGCCCCTCTCGGCCTCCCAAAGTGCTGGGATTACAGGCTTGAGCCACTGCGCCCGGCCAATTTTTGTATTTTTAGTAGAGACAGGGTTTCAACTTGTTGGTCAGGCTGGTCTTGAACTCCTGACCTCAAGTGATCCACCCGCCTCAGCCTCCCACAGTGCTGGGATGACAGGCGTGAGCCACCGCACCTGGCCTTCTTCTTCTTTTTTTTTTGAGATGGAGTCTCACTCTGTCACCCAGGCTGGAGTGTGGTGGTGCGATCTTGGCTCACTACAACCTCCACCTTCCAAGTTCAATAGATTCTCCTGCCTCAGCCTCCCAAGGAGCTTGGATTATAGACGTGCACCACCATGCCTGACTCACTTTTGTATTTTTAGTAGAGAAGGGGTTTCACCATGTTGCCCAGGCTGGTCTCGAACTTCCGACCTCAGGTGATGTGCACTCCTCAGCCTCCCAAAGTGCTGGGATTATAGGCATGAGCCACCGCACCCGGCCTCAGGGGATGGTTCTCACAGGGTAAAATGTAAACTAGGATCCATAGCTTGACCTTCAAAAGACACTAATCCTTTTCTTTTCTTTCTTTTTTTATTTATTTTTTTGTAGAGCTAGGATCTTGTTATGTTGCCCAGGCTGGTCTCGAACTCCTAGGCTCAAGCAAGCCTCCTGCCACAACCTCCAGAGTAGCTGGGACTGAAGGTGTGAGCTACCATGCCTGGCCTTGATAGGAACCAGTGTCGAGAGGAAGTGCAGGGCCCCATCAGGCCCAGGCATGCCATAAGGGCAAAGCTAGCATGGACCCTTCCCAACTGAGACATCCAAGGAAAGCAGACACCAAAAACCATGCACGTGGGTGGGTTAAAGTGCTCCCCACTCTGGCCAGGCACGCTGGTTCACTCCTATATACTCAGTACTTTGGGAGGCTGCGGCAGGCGGATCACTTGAGGTCAGGAGTTTAAGACCAGCCTGGCCAACATGGCAAAACCTCATCTCTACTGAAAAAAAAAAATAGGCCAGGCACAGTGGCTCATGCCTGTAATCCCAGCACTTTGGGAGACCGAGGCAGGCAGATCATGAGGTCAGGAGATTGAGACCATCCTGGCTAATACGATGAAACCCCATCTCTACTAAAAATACAAAAAAAAAATTAGCTGGGTGTGGTGGCGGGTGTCTGTAGTCCCAGCTACTCGGGAGGCTGAGGCAGGAGAACGGTGTGAACCTGGGAGGCAGAGCTTGCAGTGAGCCGAGATCACACCACTGCACTCCAGCCCGGGTGACAGAGCAAGACTCCATCTCAAAAAACATAAATAAATAAAACAAAATAACAAAACAAAAATTAGCTGGGCGTGGTGATGGGCCCCTGTAATCCCAGCTACTCAGGAGGCGGAGGCAGGAGAATTGCTTGAACCTGGGAAACAGAGGTTGCAGTGAGCCAAGATCATGCCACTGCACTGCAGCCTGGGCAACAGAGCGAGACCCTGGGTCTCAAAAAAATATAAATAAATAAATAAATAAATAAATAAAGTAAGAAAAGCATCATTGAGAAGAGATTTGTTACTTGAATTCGGGATGACAGAGGGTGTTCGATTGAAGAGGGGACAAAGAAAGGCTCAAACACCCAAGAGTTCAACACCAGCTTGTGCAATATAGGGAGATCCTGTCTCTACAAAAACAAACAAACAAACAAAAATTACCTGGGCATGGTGGTAGGGGACTATACTTCCAGTTACTCAGGAGGCTGAGGCCAGAGGATCGCTTAGGCCTTGGAGTTTGGAGGCTGCAGTTAGCTGTGATCACCCCACGTCACTGAGCCTGTGAGTCTGAGACCCTGTCTCAAAAAAAAAAAAAAAAAAGAGGCTGGAACATGAATAATTATTCATCAGTGACCCTATGTTGAACCAACAAAGCTGCCCCCTGATTCTGGACCATCAGAAACTGTGAGATAATAAATCTTCATTGTTTCAACAATTCATGTCAATGGCCCAGGAAGTTTCGGGGCAATTTGTTACACAGCAATAGCTAACTAATATCTCTGGATTTCTTTTGAGGGGAAAGCCAGGTGCAAGAGATTGAAAACCCCACTTTTTTGTTGTTGTTGTTTTGAGATGCAGTCTCACTCTGTCACCCAGGCTGGAGTGCAGTGGCAGGGGCTCAGTTCACTGCAAGCTCTGCCTCCTGGTTAAGTGATTCTCCTGCCTCAGCCTCCTGAGTAGCCGGGATTACAGGCATGCGCCACTACACCCAGCTAGTTTTTTCCTTTTTAGTAGAGACGAGGTTTCATCATGTTGGCCAGGCTGATCTTGAAATCCTGAGCTCAGGTGATCCGTGCACCTTGGCCTCCCAAAGTGCTGGGATCACAGGCATGAGCCACTGTGCCCAGTCCTCAAAACCCACTTTTGGAGTGGATGTGGATGCCCCTCGCTCCAAGCTCGGGTTCATGGGGAGGTCCAATCTAATGTCACTACCTGAGCAGATCCTAACTGGATTCTGTATGATGGTGTAAGGTTATGGGAATATCTCCTGGAGTGAGACTGCCTGGGATAAAATCCTAAGTTTACTTAGCAACTATGGGGTCCTAAGTAGGTCACTTAACTTCTCTGAGACTCAGTTTCCTCCTATGTAAAATGGGATTTAGCAGTTGATGAAAGCACTGAGTGAGTTGTTATAGTAACTAAAGTCAAACTTGTCAGAATGAGGCCGGGCGCCGTGGCTCACACCTGTCATCCCAGCACTTTGGGAGGTCGAGGCAGGCAGATCATGAGGTCAGGAGATCGAGACCATCCTGACTAACACAGTGAAACCCCGTCTCTACTGAAAATACAAAAATTGACGCGGCACGGTGTCTCATGCCTGTAATCCCAGCACTTTGGGAGGCTGAGGCGGGCGGATCACAAGGTGAGGAGATCGAGACCATCCTGGCTAACACGGTGAAACCCCGCCTCTACTAAAACTACAAAAAATTAGCTGGGTGTGGTGGCGGGTGCCTGTAGTCCCAGCTACTTGGGAGGCTGAGTCAGGAGAATGGGGTGAACCCAGGAGGCAGAGCTTGCAGTGAGCTGAGATCGCGCCACTGCACTCCAGCCTGGGTGGCAGAGCGAGACTCCGTCTCAAAACAACAACAATAAAACAAAAATTAGCCAGGTGTGGTGGCGTGCACCTCTAGTCCCAGCTACTTGGGAGGCTGAGGCAGGAGAATTCCTTGAACCCGGGAGGTGGAAGTTGCAGTGAGCTGCGATCGTGCCATTGCACTCCAGCCTGGGAGACAGGCCGAGACTCTGTGTGAAAGAAAAAAAAAAAACAGAAAGGAAGTTGTCAGATTCAGAATGGAGTGACTTGTGTTTTAAAAAAAAAAAAAAAAGTGACACGAGGCGTGGTGACTCACACCTGTAATCCTAGCACTTTGGGAGGCCCAGATGGGCAGATTGCCTGAGCTCAGGAGTTCAAGACCAGCCCGGGCAACGTGGTGAAACCCCGTCTCTACTAAAATACAAAAAAAAATTCCATCCTGGCTAACACAGTGAAACCCCATCTCTACTAAAAAATACAAAAAATTAGCCGGGCGAGGTGGCGGGCACTTGTAGTGCCAGCTACTCGGGAGGCTGAGGCAGGAGAATGGCGTAAACCCGGGAGGCGGAGCTTGCAGTGAGCTGAGATCCGGCCACTGCACTCCAGCCTGGGCGACAGAGCGAGACTCCGTCTCAAAAAAAAAAAAAAAAAAAAAAAAAATCAGCTGGGCGTGGTGGTGGGTGCCTGTAATCTCAGTTGTGCAGGAGACTGAGGGACAAGAATTGCTTGAACCCAGGAGGCGGAGGTTGCAGTGAGCTGAGACGGCACCACTGCACTCCAGCTTGGGCAACAAGGTGAAACTGTCTCAAAAAAAAAAAAAAAAGTGATAAATAGAGTTAGGGACAGCTTTGAAGAGTGGGTTCTCATGCATCAATGCCTGATAACAAAAAACAATCACAAAAGACTGCATGGCCAGACACGGGGCTCACACCTGTAATCCCAGCACTTTGGGAGGCCAAGACAGGAGGATCACTCTAACGTAGGAGTTTGAGGCTAACCTGGGCAACGTAGCCAGACACTGCCTCTACAAAAAAAAAAAAAAAATAGCCAGGCGTGGTGGCACATACCTGTAGTTCCAGCTACTCAGGAGGCTAAGGTGGGAGGATGACTTAAGCCTCATAGGTTGAGGCAACAGTGAGCCATGACTGTGCCACTGCACTCCAGCCTGAGCAACAGCATGAGACTTTGTCTCAAAAAACAAAAACAAAAAAAGAAAAAGAAAAAAAAGACTGCAAACCCCACAAATTTGCATCAAACTTTCCATCACAACCTTATTCTACAGGACATCTTTTCAGCAAGACCAGCTTTCTCCTTTTTTTTGTTTTTGTTTTTTTGTTTGTTTTTGTTTATTTGAGACAGGATCTCACTCGGTCGTCCAGGCTGGAGGGCAGTGGTGTGATCTGGGCTCACTGCAACCTCCGCTTCCTAGGTTCAAGTAATTCTCCTGCCTCAGCCTTCCAAGTAGCTGGGATTACAGGCACGCACCACCATGCCTGGTTAATTTTTGTATTTTTAGTAGAGATAGGTTTCTCCATGTTGGCCAGGATGGTCTTGAACTCCTGGCCTCAGGTGATCCACCCACCTCGACCTTCCAAAGTACTGGGATTACACGCGTTGCCACCGTGCCTGGCCCACCCTTGTTATTGGTCATTGTAGCCAAGGATAATTATCTCAAAATAGTTATGTCATCCTCCTCAATTCTCCTTTAAAAATTTTTGTCTTCTATTAGCCTCCTCAATATGCACATAGCTAACTTACTATAGCCTCTTTTTTTCACTGCAAAGCCCTATTTCCAAATAAATATCCTTTTGTTTTAGAGAGCTTCTCCTTGTTTGTTTTTTAGGTTGACAGTTTCTTTTTTGAGCCTTGTAGTGGGTAGAACTTTGTCCCCCAAAAATATCTGTTGAAGTCTATAAGCCCCCTTCCATCCCCTGTACCTGGGAATGTGACCTTATTTGGAAATAGGGTCATTGCAGATATGATTAGTTATGGCTGAATGCAGTGGCTCACACCTGTACTCCCAGCAGTTTGGGAGGCCAAGGTGGGTAGATCACGTGAGGCCAGGAGTTTGAGACCAGACTGGGTAACATGCCAAAAGTCCCCTCTACAAAAAAATACAAAAATTAGCCAGGCATGGTGGCACACACCTGTAGTCCCAGCTACTTGTGAGGCTGAGGTAAGAGGATCACTTGAGCCTGGGAGGTAGACGTTGCAGTCAGCCGAGATCGTGCCACTGCACTCCAACCTGGGTAACAGAGCTAGACCCTGTCTCCAAAAAAAAAAAAAAAAAAAAATCTGGTCAAAAGTCCAGGCGCAGTGGCTCACACCTGTTATCCCAGCACTTTAGGAGGCCAAGGCGGGCAGATCACGAGGGCAAGAGATCGAGACCATCCTGGCCAACATAGTGAAACCCCATCTCTACTAAAAATACAAAAATTAGCTGGGTGTGGTGGTGGCACGCCTGTAGTCCCAGCTACTTGGGAGGTTGAGGCAAGAGAATTGCTTGAACCTGGGAGGCGGAGGATGCAGTGAGCCAAGATCATATGACTGCACTCCAGCCTGGTGACAGAGCAAGACTCCGAGTCAAAAAAAAAAGATTAGTTAAGATGAGGTCACATTGGATTAAGGCAGCTCCTAAATCTTTTTTTTTTTTTTTTTTTTTGAGACAGGGTCTCACTCCGTCACCCAGGCTGGAGGGTAGTGACGCCATCTCGGCTCACTTCAACCTCCGCCTCCCAGGTTCAAACGATTCTTGAGGCAGCCCCTAAATCTAATGACTGGCGTTCTTATCAGGAGAGGGAAATTTGGACACAGACACAGAGACAAACAGGGAAGAAAGCCACGCAGGGATGGAAGCAGAAATTGGAGGAAAGCCAAGTCACACCGAAGCCTGTTGGCCACCAGCAGAAGCTGGAAGAGGCAGGGAGGACCCTCCCCCCTGAGCCCTCAGAGGGAGCACACTGGCCCTGCCCACACCTCCATTCTGGCCTCCATCATGGTGCGAAAATACATTTCAGTTGTCTGAAGCCACCTGGTTTGTAGTCATCTGTTATAGCAGTTACAGAAAACAAGTATCAGCTTCTTTCTACCACGTGGCAGGAGGCGAACCTCATCAATCCTAGCCACTTCCAGAAACGCAGTCTTCCTGCGCCAGGCGGTTGGTGTGGAGCCTGAGGGTGGGAGTGAAGCTGTCCTCACAGGGTTAACAAGAATTCTGGACAGACATATAGTTATAATTAAGCATTAGAGGCCGGGCGCGGTGGCTCAAGCCTGTAATCCCAGCACTTTGGGAGGCCGAGACGGGCGGATCACAAGGTCAGGAGATCGAGACCATCCTGGCTAACACGGTGAAACCCCGTCTCTACTAAAAAATACAAAAAACTAGCCGGGCGCGATGGCGGGCGCCTGTAGTCCCAGCTACTAGGGTGGCTGAGGCAGGAGAATGGCGTGAACCCGGGAGTCGGAGCTTGCAGTGAGCTGAGATCCGGCCACTGCACTCCAGCCTGGGCGACAGAGCGAGACTCTGTCTCAAAAAAAAAAAAAAAAGCATTAGGCTGGGCGCGGTGGCTCACGCCTGTAATCTTACTAATTTGGGAGGCCAAGGCAGGTGGATCACCTGAGGTCAGGAGTTCAAGACCACCCTGGCTAACATGGTGAAACCCCGTCCTTACTGAAAATACAGAAAATTAGCGGCGGGGCGCAGTGGCTCATGCCTGTGATCCCAGCACTTTGGGAGGCCGAAGCGGGCAGATCACGAGGTCAGGAGATCGAGACTATCCTGGCTAACATGGTGAAACCCCATCTCTACTAAAAATACAAAAAATTAGCCGGGCATGGTGGCGGGCGCCTGCAGTCCCAGCTACTTGGGAAGCTGAGGCAGGAGAATGGCGTGAACCCGGGAGGCGGAGGTTGCAGTGAGCCAAGATTGCGCCACTGCACTCCTGCCTGGGTGAGAGAGCGAGACTCCATCTCAAAAAATAAATAAATAAATAAATAAGCTGAACATGGTGGTGCACGCCTACAGTCCTAGCTACCTAGCTACTCGGGAGGCTGAGGCAGTAGAATCACTTGAACCCAGGAGGTGGAGGTTGCAGTGAGTCAAGATTGCGCCACTGCACTCCAGCCTGGGCAACAAGAGTGAAACTCCATGTCAAAAAAATAAAAAAAATGTAAAATTAAAATGAAGCATGAATCTGGCTGCACTCTGACCTGCTTCCTTGTAACAGAAAAGCACATTGCACTAGACACTGACCATTTGCACCACATAGATACAATCTCTGACGTTAGAAGCGAAAGACTTCTGTTGAAGAATTGCTTAAGCAGGCCAGGCTCATTCCTGTAATGCCAACATTTTGGGAGGCCCTGGTAGGAGGACTGCTTGAGCCCAGGTGTATGAGGCCAGTTTGGGCAACATAGCCAGACCTCATCTCTACAAAAAATTTAAAAATTAGCCAGGCATGGTGGTGGACGCCTGTAGTCCCAGCCACTCAAGAGGCTGAGACAGCAGGATCGCTCGAACCGAGGAGGTCACAGCTGCAGTGAGCTATGATTGCGCCACTGCACTCCAGCCAGAGCAACAGAGCAAGACTCTGTGTCTAAAAAAACAGTAACAGGCCGGGCACGGTGGCTACGGCTGTAATCCCAGCACTTTGGGAGGCCAAGGTGGGTGGATCACCTGAGGTCAGGAGTTCGAGACCAGCCTGGCCAACATGGGAAAACACCGTCTCTACTAAAAATACAAAAATTAGCCGGATGTGGTGGCAGGCGCCTGTAATCCCAGCTACCTGGGAGGCTGAAGCAGGAGAATCACTTGAACCTGCGAGACGAAGGCTGCACTGAGCCGAGATCACGCCACTGCACTCCAGCCTAGGTGACAGAGGGAGACTCTGTCTCAAAAAAAAAAAAAAAAGGCCGAGGACAGTGGCTCACGCCTACAATCCTAGCACTTTGGGAGGCTGAGGCAGGCAGATCACCCGAGGTCAGGAGTTCGAGACCAGCCTGGCCAACACGGTGAGACCCTCCCCCACCCCACCTACTAAAAATACAAAAATTAGTCGGGCGTGGTGGCAGGTGCCTGTAATCCCAGCTACTCGGGAGGCTGAGGCAGGAGAATCGCTTGAACCCAGGAGGCAGAGGTTGCAGTGAACTGAGACTGTGCCGCTACACTCCAGCCTGGGTTACAGAATGAAACTCTGTCCCAAACAAACAAACTAACAAAAAAAGTTTTGCAGTGTGGCGCCTGTTTATGGGTTGAAGAGTGCAGGGTGAAGTCCTGGGACGAGGGAGGGAGAAGCTATGTTCTCATGCTCATCCTGCTCCTCTGTGGGGGCCTTCAAACTAGCTGGTGTCAGCTGTTCTGCTGGAATTCAGGATCTACTCAAGTAATTCTCTCTTTTTATTTTCCTTCCCAGGCTGGAATGCAGTGACACGATCTTGGCTCACTGCAACTCCGCCTCCCGGGTTCAAAAGATTCTCCGGCCTCAGCCTCCCGAGTAGGTGGCATTACAGGCATGCACCACCATGCCCGGCTAATTTTTGTGTTTTTAGTAAAGATGGGGTTTCGCCATGTTGGCCAGGCGGGTCTGGAACTCCTGACCTCAGGTGATCCACCCGCCTCGGCCTCCGAAAGTGCTGGGATTACAGGTGTGAGCCACCGCCCCCGGCTGCAGTTCTCTTTTTTCGACACAGGGTCTTGCTCTGTTGCCCAGGCTGGAGTGCAGTGGTGCAGTCACGGCTCAGGTCATCCTCCCACCACAGCCTCCCGAGCAACTGGACAACAGGTGTGTGCCACCGTGCCTGGCTAATTTTTTATTATTCATAGAAATGGGGGTCTCATTTTCTTGCCCACGCCGGTCTTGAAGTCCCAGGCTCAAGCCTCAGCCTCCCAAAGTGAGCCACAGCACTCAGCAAGGTAGTTTGCTAGTGTAAAACAAAAAGTCCAAAGTATTTGGAATGCAAATGCCTTTTGTCTCAAACCTTCTAGACCTTGAGTTTCCAAGTCAACCAAACAACTCAAAAGCCAAGAACAAAGAGGAAATCTTGGCTTCCTCCCTTCCTGTCTGCTGTGTCATCTGTGTCCTCCCTGAGGGGTCAAGGGAAGTTGCTCTCTGCTGGCCAGGCTGGAGTGGCCAGGGCACAGCCATAGGGAAGAACCCAGGGTGACCGCACTCCAAGGAATTCCCTCCAACCCCACCCATGGGGGTTTTAAAACAGGGAGAAACGGGCCACGCCCAGTGGCTCACACCTGTAATCCCAGCACTTTGGGAGGCTGAGGTGGGTGGATCACAAGGTCAGGAGTTCAAGACCAGCCTGGCCAAGATGGTGACACCCCATCTCTACTAAAAATAAAAAACAATCACCCAGGACTGGTGGCACGCACCTGTAGTCCCAGTTATCTCAGGAGGCTGAGGCAGAATTGCTTGAACCTGGGAGGCAGAGGTTGCAGTGAGCCGAGATCACGCCACTGCACCCCAGCCTGGGCAATAGAGCAAAACTCCACCTCAGAAAAAAAAAAAAAAAAACGGGGAAACAGAACGGACCAGTCTCTGTGACTCACCCCTGTAACCCCAGCACTTTAGGAGGCTGAGACGGGAGAACTGCTTGAGCCCAAGAGTTCAAAACCAGCCTGGGCAATACAGCAAGACCCTGTCTCTACAAAATGCAAAAATTAGCTGGGTATGGTGGGTGGCAGGCACCTGTGGTCCCAGCTATTTGGGAGGCTGAGATGGGAGGACTCCTTGAGCCCAGGAGGTTGAGACTGCAAGGAGCCAAGATTGTGCCACTGCACTCCAGCCTGAGCAAGAGTGAGGTCCTGTCTCAAAAAAAAAAAAAAAAGGCCAGGCACGGTGGCTCACACCTGTAATCCCAACACTTTGGGAGAAAGAGGTGGGCAGATCACCTGAAGTCAGGAATTCGAGACCAGCCTGGCCGACATGATGAAACCCCATCTCTACTAAAAATACAAAAATTAGCCAAGTGTGATGGCAGGCACCTGTAATACCAGCCACTCAGGAGGCTGAGGCAGGAGAATCACTTGAACCCGGGAGGTGGAGGTTGCAGTGAGCTGAGGTTGTGCCATTGCGCTCCAGCCTGGGCGACAGAGTGAGACTCCATCTCAAAAAAAAAAAAAAAAAAAAAAGTAGAAATGGAACGACTACTGAAAATGCTTCCGATTTCTACAGGGACCCTGGAGGAATTTCTGTTTCCTAAGAGCCTCCAATCAGTGCTGTCCACTGGGACTTTCCGTGATGACAGAATGTTCTAGATCTTTGCTGTCCAGTACGGTGACCCCCAGACCCCAGTGACGACTGAGCGCCTGACATGCGGGCAGTGTGCCTGAGGAATGGAATTTTAAATTGTATTTCATTTTAATTAACTGTAACTTAAATAGCCACTGCTTAGTGGATACCCTGTGAGACAACAGAGTCTCGGATAAACCAACGTGCCCAGCTGAAAGTCTACAATCAGAGGAAGGGGAAAAAGCAAAGACCATATTAGGAGGCTGGACCATAAATAAAACACACTTTAATTATGGGGCTGGGCGTGGTGGCTCACGCCTGTAATCCCAGCACTTTGGGAGGCCGAGGCGAGTGGATCACCTGAGATCAGCAGTTCAAGATCAGCCTGGCCAGTGTGGAGAAACCCCGTCTCTACTAAAAATACAAAATTAGCTGGAGGTGGTAGTGGGTGCCTGTAATCCCAGTTACTCAGAAGGCTGAGGCAGAAGCATCACTTGAACCCAGGAGGTGGAGGTTGCAGTGAGCTGAGATCGTGCCGTTGCACCCCAGCCTGGGCGACAGAGCAAGACTCTGTCACCAAAAAAAAAAAAAAATAGGCCAGGTGTGGTGGCTCATGCCTGTAACCCCAGCCCTTTGGGAGGCCGAGGTGGGCAGATCACAAGGTCAGGAGATCGAGACCATCCTGGCTAACATGGTGAAACTCCGTCTCTACTAAAAATACAAAAAATTAGCCGGGCGTGGTGGCGGGCGCCTGTAGTCCCAGCTACTCGGGAGGCTGAGGCAGGAGAATGGCGTGAACCCGGGAGGCGGAGCTTGCAGTGAGCCTAGATCGCGCCACTGCACTCCAGCCTGGGCGACAGAGCAAGACTCTATCTCAATAATAATAATAATAATAATAGCCAGGCATAGTGGCTCACACCTGTAATCCCAGCGCTTTGGGAGGCCAAGGCAGGCAGATCACAAGATCAGGAGTTTGAGACCAACTTGTCCAATATGGTGAAACTCCATCTCTATTAAAAATACAAAAACTTAGCCAGGCATGGTGGCGACGCCTGTAGTCCCACCTACTTGAGAGGTTGAGGCAGGAGACTCGCTTGAACCCAGGAGGTAGAGGCTGCCGTGAACCGAGATCGCACCACTGCACTCCAGCCTGGGCGACAGAGCAAGACTCTGTCTCAAAAAAAATAATAAATAATAAACATTTAAAAATAATAATAATTAGCCGGGCGCGGTGGCTCACGCCTGTAATCCCAGCACTTTGGGAGGCTGAGGTGGGTAGATCACGAGGTCAGGAGATCGAGACCATCCTGGCTAACACGGTGAAACCCCATCTCTACTAAAAATACAAAAAATTAGCCGGGCATGGTGGCGGTCCCTGTAGTCCCAGCTACTCAGGAGGCTGAGGCAGGAGACTCGCTTGAACCCAGGAGGTGGAGGTTGCAGTGAACCGAGATCGCGCCACTGCACTCCAGCCTGGGCGACAGAGCAACACTCTGTCTCAAAAAAAATAATAAATAATAAACATTTAAAAATAATAATAATTATGGGACAGTGGAGGGTTCGTGGGTGGGAACTTTTCCTGCAGCTCTTTCATGTCAGCTCCTCCCTGTGTCCTCCATGGACCAGCTGCAAAACCCAAGTTATGTGTGCACATCACCTGACCTTTGGGGGCCACTTGTCTCAGCACTAAAACCCTCAGTTCTCCGCAGTGAGAGAGCACAGAACAGAAAACACGGAAGTTTCTCTGGCTGGGTGTGGATCTGAAGTCAGCAGACCTATCGGGTGTTTGTGTCACATGGGGAGGTCAGAGAATGGGAGGCGTCTCTGTAGGAGAATCCTGACAGCATTCTCTGCATTTAGAACACCCAGGGTTTAGAGCTAACGTGGGAGGCTCCCGCCACAGGAGCCACTGAGATTACAAGATTAGCTGCAATTCAAACCACATTTGGAGAAAAATAAAATGAGAAAGGGAGATACAGGCCTGGTGGCGGCACAGTGGCTCATGCCTATAATCCCTAGTACTTTGGGAGGTGGAGGTGGGAGAATCACTTGGGGTCAAGAGTTCAAGACCAGCCAGGGCAACCTACTGAGACTCCCCTCCCCCTCGCCCTGTATTTTAAAAAAAAAAGAAAGAAAGGGAGATAAAGGAAAGGGAAGGGAGGGTTAGGTGGTCTCTTTGATGAGATGATTCCTTCCTTCCTTCCTCCCTTCCTTTTTTTTTTGAAACAGAGTTTCACTCTTGTGGCCCAGGCTGGAGTGCAATGGCACGATCCTGGCTCACTGTAACCTCTACCTCCCGGTTCAAGCGATTCTCCTGCGTCAGCATCCCAAGTAGCTGGGATTACAGGCGTCTGCCACCACACCCAGCTGATTTTTGTATTTTTAATAGAGACAGGGTTT
Organism: Macaca nemestrina; assembly: GCF_043159975.1. NCBI lineage: Eukaryota > Metazoa > Chordata > Mammalia > Primates > Cercopithecidae > Macaca > Macaca nemestrina. The sequence goes on from NC_092144.1 coordinate 2,503,522, forward strand.
TGCCATGTTGGCCAGGTTGGTCACGAACTCTTTTTTTTCTTTTGGGGCAGAGTACTGTGTCGCCCAGGCTGGAGTGCAATGGCGCCATCTCGGCTCACTGCAACCTTCGCCTCCCAGGTTCAAGTAGCTGGGATTACAGGTGTGCGTCACCATGCCCAGCTCATTTTTGTATTTTTAGTAGAGACAGGGTTTCAGCATGTTGGCCAGGCTGGTCTGGAACTCCTGACCTCAAGTGATCCTCCCGCCTCAGCCTCTAAAAGTGCTGGGATTACAGGCGTGAGCCACCACGCCTGGCCTGATGTGATTTTTTTTTTTTTTTTTCTGAGATAGACTCTTGCTCTGTCACCCTGGCTGGAGTGCAGTGGCACGATCTCAACTCACTGCAACCTCTGTCTCCCAGATTCAAGTGATTCTTCTGCCTCAGCCTCCTGAGTAGCTGGGACTACAGGTGCCTACCACCATACCCGGCTAATTTTTGTATTTTAGTAGATATAGGGTTTCACCATGTTGGCCAAGCTGGTCTCAAACTCTGGACCTCAGGTGATCCACCCACCTCTGCCTCCCAAAGTGATGGGATTACAGGCATGCACCACTGCGCCCGGCCCAATGTGGTGATTTCTAAGTAGGGATCTGAGGGAGTAAGGAGCCAGCCAGTGGCTGTCTGAGGGAGACTGTCCCTGGCAGAGCGAACCGCTAATGCCAGTACCAGGTTCTGGGCCAAACAGAAAGAATCTTGGGCTCTCACTACATATATATATTTTATATATATAATATATATACTTTATATATATTATATATACTTTATATGTTATACTTTATATGTTATATATGCTTTATATATGTATAACATATATATTTATATATTACATATACTTTATATATGTATAACATATACTTTATATATAATATATACTTTATATATGTACTGTATATGTAATATGTATGTTGGGGTTTTTTTTTTGAGATGGGGTCTTGCTCTGTTGCTCAGACTGGAGTGTGGGCTTACGCAATCCTCCTGCCTCAGCCTCCGCAGTAGCTGAGACTACAGGTGCATGACCACCACACTTGGCTAATTTTAAAATTTTTTTGTAGAGACGGGGTGTCACTGTAGTGCCCAGAGTGGTCTCCAACTCCTGGCCTCAAGCAATCCTCCCACCTCAGCCTTCGAAAGTGCTGGGATCACAGGTGTGAGCCATGGTGCTTTGCCTTCATATTTTGAATAGGCCGAAACAGAACTCCAGAATCCCCTTACCCCTAACCCCACCACCCCACATAGCAGGTTTCTCTCGCTCTGTAGCAACCCACTTACCTCTCTGAAATCATCCCAGGCGTGTTCGGAGTGCACGCAGCCCCGTTAGCCTCCCGGTCTTCTCCTGTAACCAGCCCAGCTCTGCCTGAGAGCTTCCACTATTCCCTCCATCTGGAATACCCACCACTCTCTCCCACCCCGGGCTTGGATCTGGCAATACTGTACCAGCCTCAGGGCCTCTGCTGTCTGGCTTTCTGCTCTCAGAGCCTTTGTCACTGGGCTGGGAGCTCCAATATGATAAATGCATAGCCCGGGGCTAGGACCATCAAGGGAACCCAGTAAGTTGGCTCCCGAAAGAGAACTAGAAGCTTCGTTTGCATTGCACGTTATTTAATATTGAGGAAAATATAATTAGCCCGTATCTAAGCATTGGGGTGAGAGCGCTAAAGATTGACCCCACCCACCTCCCACTCCTCACTTCCAGCCGTAAGCCACTTCCGGACAAGGCTAAAAATGAGTAAAACAATGCAACTACTCGCCACCTATCCTTCCCCAAGTTCCACCCTCCGAGCCTCAAGCCCCACGCCCTCCTAAATATCCCCGCCCCCGCTGGGACCCCAAATTGCCTAGAGCTCTGCAATTCCGCCCTTCCCGGCAGCGGGACCGAAAGGGTTAAGCGGAGGCTCCGGGCTCGCTGAGTGACAGCTTGGCCGGGAGCCGGGGAGAGCCGGCCAATCAGGGAGGGCGTACGCGACCCACGTGCGCAAACGGCCTCATGATTGGCCAGCGCCGCCAGATGCCTGCCCACCCCGAGCCCGAACCCACGTGCAGCTACTGCGCCTTCATTGATCCGCTTCGCGGTCCAGGTGGCGGCTGGGTGGGGCCTGGGCGGGACGGGGCAGGGACAGGGCGGGACAAGGCGGGGCCCGATGGGTCAAATGGCCCCCGGTGGGGGAAGGAGGAGTTTCCTCTTGGCCTGAACTTGGCTGACCTCGGCAGCTTCCGCCCTGTGAGGGACGTGAGTTGCCAGGCGTTTTCCTGGGGGTTGGGAGGACTCCAAGATTCCCGGGCCGGGGAAGGGGCTGCAGGGGTGTGGAAGGGCAGGACTGAGGCAAGGAAGGAGCTTGGTGCTGCAGCTGGGATGCAGGTGGAGGGAGGTCGTTTCTTCTGTCCGATGAATTCCGCCTAATGCACCTGGCTAACTCCTATTCATCCTTCAAAACCCCTTTCTAGTGATCTCCCTGCACTTTAGGAAATTGTCTCAAAACTAAGGTTGAGCTTTGGTGACCTTCCCTGGGCTCCCCCAGCAGGGAGTGTATGTGCACCATCCACCCCAACCTCCTAGGGTGAGGCCTGGGAGGCAGGGTTCAGTTCTTTCTGGGTCCCCGGCCCCACGAATCTGGGCAGCTGGAGGTATTGATAAGTGAGGACGGGACCTAGGGAACGCATGGGGGAACCGCAGGACTGGGGCCCTGGAGACTTACCAAACCGGGAGGTGCAGGTGGGGTAAGGGGTGGCTCCCTCCCTGACACTGCCTTATTTTCTGTCCTTCAAGACCTGCTGTCTCCTTGTTTTAGACTTTGGCTAAAGTCCTGGAGGCTACTGCCTGAAGATGACCTCTAGGGACCAGCCTAGCCCCAAGGGCCCCCCGAAAGGCACTTCGGTGAGGAGGGCATGGGGTGGGATCAGCCCTCAAGGGAAACCCAGCTCAGCCCAATGAGGTTCTGCCCCTTTCTCATCCTGTATCCACCTGTGACCTGGGCTGGCCTCGTCCAGGCCTCACAGCTGAAGACAATACCGGTCACTGCTACATTCAAGACAGGTGCCAAGGAGCCGTTTTTGTTTTTTTTTTAAATTAAGTGTAGGCTGGACACAGTGGCTCACAACTGTGATCTCAACATTTTGGGAGGCTGAGGCAGGAACATCATTTGAGCCCAGGAGTTTGAGACCAGCCTGGACAACATAATGAGACCCCCGTCTCTACAAAAAAAAATTAAAAGAATCAGCTGGGCCTAGTGACATGGGCCTGTCTGTAGTTGTAGCTACCCAGGAGGCTGAGGCAGAGGCTTCGCTTGAGCCCAAGGAGTTTGAGGCATTGCACTTCAGCCTTGGTGACAAAGTGAGATCCCATCTTTAAAAAAAATGTAGCTTCTAATCACATACGTGATAAAAAACACAGGAACACAGCACGTATTTGGTTAATATTTTACAAGCAATCCGGGCTCCCTGTACTTTATGTCCCAGAGATGACCATTTGTAAATTTAGGCTCTCAGGGCTGAGCAAACTCTCTTTTTTGTAAAGGGGTCAGATGAGGAATATTTTGTTTTGAGACTTTATGACTTTATTGTTTTTGAGACGGAGTCTCACACTGTCACCTCGGCTGGAGTGCAATGGCGCAATCTCGGCTCACCGCAACCTCCGCCTCCCGGGTTCAAGTGATTCTCCTGACTCACCTCCCGAGTCGCTGGGACTACAGGCACCTGCCACCATGACCACCAATTTTTTTTTTGTATTTTTAGTAGAGATGGGGTTTCACCATGTTGGCCCGTCTGGTCTTGAGCTCCTGACCTCGTGATCTGCCCGCCTCAGCCTCCCAAAGTGCTGGGATTACAGGCGTGAGCCACTGCACCTGGCCAAGAGACTTTATTTTATTGAGTCTTGCTCTTGTCGCCCAGGCTGGAGTGCAGTGGCACGATCTTGGCTCACTGCAACCTCCACCTCCCAGGTTCAAATGATTCTCCTGCCTCAACCTCCTGAGTAGCTGAGATTACAGGTGTGTGCCACCATGCTCGGCTAATTTTTGTATTTTTAGTAGAGACAGGGTTTTGCTGAGTTGCCTCGACTTGTCTCAAACTCCTGACCTCAGGTGATCTGCTCACCTCGGCCTCCCAAAGTGCTGGGATTACAGGCGTGAACCACCTTGCCTGGCCTTTTATTTTTAAAAATATTTTGTGCTTCTATTTTCATCACAAGAATGTGGTGAATATTTTAGACTTTAGGCCAAAGTGCAAAATGGAAGATGCTCTTTTAGGTACTGAAATAAGAGGACGGGCGCAGTGGTTCATGCCTGTAATTCTAGCACTTTGGGAGGCCGAGGCGGGTGGATCACGAGGTCAGGAGGTTGAGATCAGCCTGGCCAAGATGGTGAAACCCCATCTCTACTAAAAATACAAAAATTAGCCAGGCATGGTGGGAGGCGTCTGTAATCCCAGCTACTAGGAAGGCTGAGGCAGGAGAATCACTTGAACCTGGGAGGCAGATGTTGCAGTGAGCTGAGATTGTGCCCCTGCACTCTAGCCTAGGTGACAGCAAGACTTGGTTTCAAAAACAAAAACAAAAACCACAATTACTTTTGCATCAACCTAATACCTATACTCTGGTTGAGATGGAGACCTGGGGTCTTGAGTGTTTGGGGCATTGTAAGTTTTTTTTTTTTGTTTTTTTGTTTTGAGATAGTCTCGCTCTGTCACCCAGGCTGGAGTGCAGTGGCGCAATCTGGGCTCACTGCAAGCTCCGCCTCCCGGTTTCACGCCATTCTCCTGCCTCAGCCTCCCGAGAAGCTGGGACTACAGGCGCCCGCCACCTCGCCCGGCTAGTTTTTTGTATTTTTTTTTTTTTTTTTTAGTGGAGACAGGGTTTCACCGTGTTAGCCAGGATGGTCTCGATCTCCTGACCTCGTGATCCGCCCGTCTCAGCCTCCCAAAGTGCTGGGATTACAGGCGTGAGCCACCTGTGCCCGGCCAGGGCATTGTAAGTTTTATGTAACCTTGCTTTGACCTTTCCAGCCCTGTCCTGGGATCTCGAACTCTGAGAGCTCTCCACCACTGAATTATCAAGGCATTCTAAATCGGCTCAAGCAATTCCCCAGGTGAGAGCAATTCCAGGGGCTGGCGGTCCCACGCTGGGAAGGGGTCCCACCTGGCCTCTCTCCTTGGGGTCCTAGTGAGTGGTCTAGAAACTGCTGGCCCAAGAGACAGGCTCAGGAACAGGAAGCCATGCAGATACCCAGCATGGAGAACCCAGCAATACCCATCCCAGCTTTTGTTTCATATGTTGATTTTCCTGTGCGACATGGATTTGTTGGCATTCAATTTTATTGTTGAAAAATACTGCAATGGCTGCCTGTGGTGGCCCGCACCTGCAATCCCAGTACTTTGGGAGGCAGAGGCGGGTGGATCACTTGAGGTCAGGAGCTCGAGATCAACCTGGCCAACATGGTGAAAGCCCGTCTCTACAAAAATTAGCCAGGCGTGGTGGCGGGTGCCTGTAATCCCAGCTGAGGCAGGAGAATCTCTTGAACCCAGGAGGCGGAAGATTGCAGTGAGCCGGGTTCACACCGCTGTACTCCAGCCTAGGCTACAGAGTGAGACTCCATCTCAAAAAAAAAAAAAAAACAAAAAACACTGCATGGGCTGGGTACAATGGTTTGTACCTGTAATCCCAGCACTTTGGGAGGCAGAGGCAGGAGGATCGCTTGAGCCCGGAGTTTAATACCAGCCTTGGCAACATAGTGAGGCACCATATCTTAAAAAATAAAAATCTGAGTGTGGTGGTGCATACCTGTAGTCCCAGCTACTCAGGAGACTGAGGCAGGAGGATCATCTGAGCCCAGGAGTTGGAGGCTGCAGTGAGCCATGATTGTACCACTGCACCCTCGCCCGAGCAACAGGGTGAGATTCTGTTTCAAAAAAAGAAATTGAAGAAAGTGGCAGGGTGGGGCGCGGTGGCTCATGCCTGTAATCCCAGCACTTTGGGAGTCCAAGGTGGGCGATCACCTGGGGTCAGGAGTTTGAGACCAGCCTGGCCACCATGGTGAAACACTTTCACCATTAAAAATAAAAAATTAGCTGGGCGTGGTGGTGGGTGCCTGTAATCCCAGCTACTTGGGAGGCTGAGGTGGGAGAATCTCTTGAACCCGGGAGGCGGAGGTTGCAGTGAGCCGAGACCGTGCCACTATACTCTAGCCTGGGTGACGAGAGACTGTCTCAAAAAAAAAAAAAGGAAAAGAATATACTGGCCGGGCGCGGTGGCTCACGCCTGTAATCCCAGCACTTTGGGAGGCCGAGGCGGGCGGATCACAAGGTCAGGAGATCGAGACCACGGTGAAACCCCGTCTCTACTAAAAATACAAAAAAAAAAAATTAGCCGGGCGTGGTTGTGGGCGCCTGTAGTCCCAGCTACTCGGGAGGCTGAGGCAGGAGAATGGCGTGAACCCGGGAGGCGGAGCTTGCAGTGAGCCGAGATCGCGCCACTGCACTCCAGCCTGGGCGACAGAGCGAGACTCCGTCTCAAAAAAAAAAAAAAAAAAAAAAGAATATACTGCATTAAAATCTTTATTGAACTTCTTGACACTGCCTTAAATTTGGCTTCGGGAGCCAATGCCTTCCAGCTTCGTTGAGACCCTCCCTAGGAGTTGAGGGCGGGGCTTACTCTGGGGAAGGGGTCCTGAAGTCACAGGTCTTCCAGCCTCTCCTCTTTCCCCCTCAGGTTTTCTCCTCATTTTGCTGCGGAATTGGAGAGCATTTACTACTCGGTGAGCCAGACCCAGGCAGCCCCAACCAAGGAGGGCCCCACTGGGACAAGCCAAAGCAGTGGTTTCACAGCCCTGCCTCCTGAGTGCCCTAGAGAGGCTCTTTTCAGCCAGGCACTGTGCCTCACGCCTGTAATCCCAGCACTTTGGGAGGCCAAGGCATGTGGATCACCTGAGGTCAAGAGTTTGAGACCAGCCTGGCCAACATGGTAGAGCCCCTGTCTGTACTAAAAATACAAAAATTAGCCGGGCATGGTGGTAGGTGCCTGTAATACCGGCTACTCGGGAAGATGAGGCAGGAGAATCGTTTGAGCCCGGGAGGCAGAGGTTGCAGTGAACTGAGATCACACTGTACTCCAGCCCAGGCGACAGAGCAAGATTCCCTCTCAGAAAAAAAGTAGGGACCATACATCAGCGTATTATGAAAGTAAAAGAGAAAACAAGGTGAAAACAAAAATTTTTTTAAGGTGGGGGCAGGGGGTGGAGTAGGGACCAGAGAGGTAGAGCAACTTGCCCAGGGTCACACAGCATTCACACCCAGACCACCTCCTGATGGGATCCCTGTTTTCCCTTTGCAGCTGCACAAGATCCAGCAGGATGTGGCAGAACATCACAAGCAGGTGGGTGACCAGGAGCTCAGGGGTGCGGCTGTCCCTCCGTGAAAGGCATGAGAAAGGACAGAGGTGGGGCCGGGCACAGTGGTTCATGCCTGCAATCCCAGCACTTTGGGAGGCTGAGGAGGGCAGATCACTTGAGGTCAGGAGTTTGAGACCAGCCTGGCCAACATGGTGAAACCCCGTCTCTACTAAAAATACAAAAATTAGCCGGGTGTGGTGGTGGGCACCTCTAGTCCCAGATACTTGGGAGGCTGAGGCAGGAGAATAGCTTGAACCCGGAAGGTAGTGATTGCAGTGAGGCGAGATTGTGGCACTGCACTCCAGCCTGCGTGACCGAGTGAGACTCTGTCTCAAAAAAAAATAAAAGGGGGGCGATGGTGAAGACAGGGAGGGGACGGGGCAGGTCATGCAGAGCCTTGTGAGCCATGGGAAAGACTTGGGCTTTGACCCCAAGGGAGGTGGGAGCCACAGAGGACTGCTGGCAGAGGAGGGACATACCCTGACTTGGAATCCCCCATGATATTAGCGGAGGCCCCGTATCTTGGGGAGCATCTCCAGTCCTGTCTGAGCTTCTTCCAAGAGAGGGTCAGTCCTGCTCCTTCCGCTCCCTGGGCCCCTGCACGACCTAGATGCCGGTCAGTTGCTTTGGATAGAGAGAGCCCGTGATGGGGCAGGCACCCGCTGTGTTCCTCTGCGTGTCTGAGTGTTCAATGAGGGGCCATAGCACATGGGAGCGAGGGGAGCTCTGCATGGGGAGGGGGGGTGCCCAGGCTCCCACCTGCCAACCCAGGGTGCCTGGCCCAAGCTGAAGTACGCCTTCCAGCCCTGCCCGTCCTCCCGCCACCTGGCCTTTTCTCCCAGGCACTGGCAGGATTTTCCGCCTGTGCCAGATGTAACTGGCAGGGGCCCAGGGCCGTGTCTGCAACTTAGCAGGGCCTGGGAGGAGAGGGGGGCAGCGGAGGGAACAGGGTGAGGGGGGCCAGGAAGCAACCAAAACATGGTTATTCATTCAACAGATATTTATCCGTCACCTCCTTGCCAAATACTATTGTAGAAGCCAGCAAAATAGCAAAGAACAACGCAGAGCTTTCCACCCTTGGGGCGAGTGGAGCCTGGTAGATGGAGTGTTAGAGGGTGAGGACTGGGCAAGGTGGGGGGTGGAAGAGAGCAGCCCCCAGGGGACTGGGGAGGCCAGGGTGGGTGAGGGTTGCAATTCAGGGTGTGGGGAAGGCATGTGAGAAGGTGATATCTGAGCGGACGCTTAAAGGACATCAAAGAGGAAGTGTGGCTGTCTGGGATGGGAGGGATATCTCAGGCAGAGGGCACAGCCTGTGCAAAGGCCCTGAGGCAGGATGGCATCTGTCGTGTTGGTGCTGAAGGCACTGCGAGGGGACCCGAGTGGCTGGAGCAGAGTGAGAGAAGGAGGGGGGCAGGGTAGGCCACACGGTGCCCTGTGAGCTTCAGGGAGGACTTGGACTTGAACCCCAAGGGAGGGAGGTGGGAACCATGGAGGGCTGCAGAGGACAGAGGACAGGCGCTGGCTACTGCAGAGAGGACAGAAGGGGAGGGATGAGGACAGAAGCCCGGGAACCAGTTAAGACAGTCCAGGTGTGGAATGCTGGTTGCTTAGTGATGAGAAATAATTGAATAATTGCGGACGCGTTTTGGGAGGAACCTGACCACAACTGCTGAGCGTCGGGATACGCAGGGGATGAGGGCCCCAAAGGAGCCACTTAGGATAGAGCCAGACCCAGGAGGGTCCTTGCCTAGCCCCCACTGCAGGAGGCCCCAGGATCCCTGGCAGCCCAGTCTGGCCTGTGTTCCTGGGCAGCCCGCTTCCCCCACCCCCTGCTTCCAGTTCCGGGCTTTCCCAGCCTCCTTGCTGCGCTTTTAAAATCCCCATCAGCGCGCAGCCCCCTCCTCCGCCAGCCCGCCTGCCACTCTCCCCCGGGAGGACCTGCTAGCAGGCAGCAGGGAGCCACACTTTTCATGCTGAGCGCATTAAAGTGCCGGTAAATTGCGCATTAACGAGGCGGGGTGAATTGGAGAGGGCTCCCCTGGGCTTTGCTGCTGCTGGGCGGGCTCAGCTGGGAAATCCATCACTGGCTGCCCCAGCAGACAGCAGCCTGGAGCGCCCCGCAGGGCTCCGATGGAGGATCTCCCCTCCCCACCCCTCCCTCCGCCTTCCTACTAAGGAAACAGACAGGTAGCCTGTTTGTAGAAAAAACTTATGGGATCACTCACCTTGCTTTCTTTTTTTGTGGTTGTTTTGACGGATCAGGCTCTGGCTCCCAGGCTGGGGTGCAGTGGCAGGATCTCAGCTCACTGCAACCTCTGCCTCCTGGGTTCTACCCATTCTCCTGCCTCAGCCTCCCTAGTAGCTGGGATTACAGGCATGGGCCAGGGCCACCACACCTGGCTAACTTTTATATTTTTAGTGGAGACGGGGTTTTGCCATGTTGGCCAGGCTGGTCTCGAACTCCTGACCTCAGGTGGTCCGCCCGCCTCAGTCTCTCAAAGTGCTGGAATTACAGGTGTGAGCCATTGTACCTGGCTAGTTTCTTTATACTTTGAACATGGCTACTAGACATTTCATATGCATGACTATATTAATATATGATTCCAATTATACGTGTACTGGATGGTGTTGATCTAGATTTTATTGTTTACTGGGAAACTACATTTAAATTTGAGATTGGCAGTGGTCAGATGACTTGATTATTGTTGTTTGTTGGTTTTAAATAAAAAACACCAGACTGGGTGCGGTGGCTCACACCTGTAATCCAAGCACTTTGGGAGGCTGAGGCGGGCGGATCGCCTGAGGTCAGGAGTTCGAGACCAGCCTGGCCAACATGGAGAAACCTCGTCTCTACTAAAAATATAAAATTAGCTGGGCATGGTGGCGGGTGCCTGTTATCCCAGCTACTTGTGAGGCTGAGGCAGGAGAATTGCTTTAACCCAGGAGGCAGAGGTTACAGTGAGCAGAGATCGTGCCTCTGCACTCCAGCCTGGGTGACAGAGCAAGACTGTCTCAAAAGAGAAAAAAAAATTACTGACCTATTTCTATCAATTCTCTCCAGCAGGTAACCCTCAGTTTCTTAGTATCTTTCCAAAGTTTAAGCAAATGCTGCTTTGCTGCTTGAAGCCTTTTTTTTTTTTTTTTTTTTTTTTTTTTTTTTTTTTTTGAGACAAAGTCTTGCTCTGTTGCCCAGGCTGGAGTGCAGTGGCACGATCTTGGCTCACTGCAAGCTGCACCTCCCGGGTACCTGCCATTCTCCTGCCTCAGCCTCCCAAGTAGCTGGGACTACAGGTGCCCGCCACCAAGCCTGGCTAAATTTTTTTTTTTGTATTTTTTAGTAGAGACAGGGTTTCACCCACTGTGCCTGGCCTGCTTGAAGCTATTTTAAGCAAAGGGTGGTGGTGGGCAGGTTTTCTTTTTAAAACATCCCAAAAAGGGATTACAGGTGTGGTGGCTCACACCTGTAATCCCAGCACTTTGGGAGACCCAGGCAGGAGAATCATCTGAGCTCAGGAGTTCAAGACCAGCCTAGCCAACATGGTGAAACCCTGGCTCTACTTAAAAATACAAAAATCAGCCGGGCACGGTGGCTCACACCTGTAAACCCAGCACTTCGGGAGGCTGAGGCAGGCAGATCATGAGGTCAGGAGATTGAGACCATCCTGGCTAACACGGTGAAACCCCGTCTCTACTGAAAATACAAAAAAAAAATTAGCCAGGCGTGGTAGCGGGCGCCCGTAGTCCAGCTACTCGGGAGGCTGAGGCAGGAGAATGGCATGAACCTAGGAGGTGGAGCTTGCAGTGAGCCGAGATCACACTGCTGCACTCCAGTCTGGGTGACAGAGAAGACTCCATCTCAAAAAAAAAAAAAAAAAAAATCAGCCGGTGTGGTGGCACACACCTGTAATCCCAGCTACTTGGGCGTCTGAGGCAGGAGAATTGCTTGAACCTGGGAGACAGAGGTTGCAGTGAGCCGAGATCACATCACTGTACTCCTGCCTGGGCAACAGAGTGAGACTCAGTCTTAAAAAAAAAAAAAAAAAAAAAAAAAAATGGCCGGGCGCGGTGGCTCAAGCCTGTAATCCCAGCACTTTGGGAGGCCGAGACGGGCAGATCACGAGGTCAGGAGATCGAGACCATCCTGGCTAATATGGTGAAACCCCGTCTCTACTAAAAATACAAAAAACTAGCCGGGCGAGGTGGCGGGCGCCTGTAGTCCCAGCTACTCGGGAGGCTGAGGCAGGAGAATGGCGTAAACCCGGGAGGCGGAGCTTGCAGTGAGCTGAGATCCGGCCACTGCACTCCAGCCTGGGCAACAAAGCGAGACTCCGTCTCAAAAAAAAAAAAAAAAAAAAAAAAGTCGGGGCATGGTGGCTCAAGCCTGTAACCCCAGCACTTTGGGAGGCCGAGATGGGCGGATCACGAGGTCAGGAGATCGAGACTATCCTGGCTAACACGGTGAAACCCCATCTCTACTAAAAAAAAACAAAAAACTAGCCAGGCGTGGTGGCGGGTGCCTGTAGTCCCAGCTACTCGGGAGGCTGAGACAGGAGAATGGCCTAAACCCGGGAGGCGGAGCTTGCAGTGAGCTGAGATATGGCCACTGCACTCCAGCCTGGGCGACGGAGCTAGACTGTGTCTCAAAAAAAAAAAAAAAAAAAAAAGATATATGCCAGGTGCGGTAGGCCGGGTGCGGTGGCTTACACCTGTTATCCCAGCACTTTTGGGAGGCAGAGGTGGGAGGATCACTTGAGGCCAGGAATTCAAGACCAGCTTGGGCAATATAATGAGACCCCCATTTCTACAAAAAATGTATTTAAATTAGCTGAGCATGGTGGTGCACACCTGTAACCCCAGCTACTCAGGAGCTGAGTAGGAGGGATGGGAGGATCACTTGAGCCTGGGAGGTGGAGAGTACAGTGAGCTGTCGTCGCTCCACTGCACTCCCGCCTGGGTGTCAGAGTAAGATCTTAGCTCCAAAAAAGTAGATGAAGGCCGGGGGTAGTGGCTTACACCTGTAATCCCAGCACTTAGCGAGACTGAGATGGGCAGATCACTTGAGGTCAGGAGTTCAAGACCAGCCTGGCCAACATGGTGAAACCCATCTTTACTAAAAATAAAAAAATTAGCTGGGCGTGGTGGCGGGCACCTGTAATCCCAGCTACTCAGGAGGCTGAGGCAAGAGACTCACTCGAACCTGGGAGGTGGAGGTTGCAGTGAGCCGAGATGGTGCCACTGCATTCCCGCCTGGGCAACGCAGTGAGACTCGGTCTCAAAAAAAGAAAAAAGTAGATGCGAGAACCTCCTTTGACAGGTGGGGATAACCATGCTGTAGGGTTGCAAACCCTTAACTGCAACAACGTGTAACTGTTTTGCTGCCAACCTCCCTCTAGATAGGAAACTTCTTACAGATTGTGGAGAGCTGCAGCCAACTCCAGGGTGTCCAGTCTGAGCAGGTGGGTGTCTGGGTCTTCGAGGAGGGGAGGGGACAGGTTTGGGTGAAGGTACATCCTCAAAGCTGTCACCACCTCATTCCTGCTGGGCCAGGTCTCCCCTGCTGAACCGGTCAGCCCTGGGACGCCCCGGCAGGCGGAGAACAAGACCCCGCAGGAGTCAAGCTTTGAGGACATCATGGCCACCAGGTCCTCCGACTGGCTCCGGCGGCCTCTGGAGGCGGACGACCAGCCGGAGACCCAGCTGTTCTGGGACAAGGAGCCTTGGTTTTGGCACGACACTCTGACAGAGCAACTCTGGCGGATTTTTGCCGGCGTCCGAGATGAGAAGGCAAAGCCCAGAGACAGACGTGAGTGTCCCCGAGGCTGAGAGGGAAGGGGCGGCCGCAGGCTGCATCCCAGGGGCTGTGCAGTGAACTCTGCTGTTCTCTCTCTGTCCCCCTCCTCCTCTCCGTTGTCATAGAGACAGAGCAGGCACCAGGCCTGGTGAGTAAACAACCTCGGCCCTACCTGGAGGGGTGGGCTTCCAGGCAGACAGTTGGGTTCCCCCAGGTGAAGGCACCTGGGGTTCCTGTGCAATTTGCCTGCCTTCGGTCCTGCCCCTCGGGTCGCCCGGGGGGGCACTTGGGTGATCCAGGAGGCTATACTGGAGCAGCCTAGGACCCACAGCCCAGGGCTTCCAGGACCCTATACCCTGACACCTTCTCTGCAACTCTGCCTGGACCCGGAGATGGGACCCCAGGCAGTTGACAAGCCCTGTGCACGCTGCCCAGGAATCCCTGAGGGTTTCTGGTCCTAACAGGCCTAATGAGACTTTTCCATTTCCCAGGGGCAGGAAAGCAAGACGCTGGGATCCTGTGACCCAGGAGCGGACCCGTGTCCCGAAGATGCCTCCAGTAATCCCAGCGGGCGGGGGCCGACAGACTCCAGGCGGGATGGGGTCGGGGGCAGCCTGCGCTTAGGAGCCAATGCAAGTCGCTTAGTCCCTCTTGTCTCCCGACTAGCCCCCAGACCACCTGAGACCTCCTCCAGCCCCGCCAATGGTTCCCAAGACAGGAACACAAGGTGTCGTGTGGTCCAGGTGAGACCCAGGCCCGAGCTGGTAGCCCAGCATGAAGGCGGCCCAGGTGGGGTAGAGGAGGTGGACACAGATGTGTGGGGAGCCTGGGGGCAGCTGTGATCTCCCCCACCTACAGGAGCCTCCAGGAAGAGCCTCTCCGTTTCTACAGTCCATGTAAGTGTCTGCACTGTTCGCTTTTGGGCGGGGTGAGGGTCAGCGGGAATTCCTTCCTGTCTATACTTCTGTTCCTGGCACATAGAGGGGAACAGAGGTGTCAGACTTTCTTCCCCCTTTCCCATCACTACTCTGCCATCCTCTCCAACAGCAGCTGCAGAGGCTGGGTAGAAAAGTGCAGTGTTAGGCCAGGCGCGGTGGCTCATGTCTGTAATCCCAGCACTTTGGGAGGCCGAGGCGGGCAGATCACAAGGTCAGGAGATCGAGACCATCCTGACTAACACGGTGAAACCCCATCTCTACTAAAAATCCAAAAACTTAGCCGGGCGTGGTGGCGGGCGCCTGTAGTCCCAGCTACTTGGGAGGCTGAGACAGGAGAATGGTATGAACCTGGGAGGCGGAGCTTGCAGTGAGCTGAGATAACCCCTACTGCATTCCAGCCTGGGTGACAGAGCAAGATTCCATCTCAAAAAAAAGTTCATTGTTAGGTTCACAGGATTGTCGCCCCAATACCGGGCTCAAGGCATTTGGGGAAGACATTTTCATGGAAGGGGGTGGGGTGTAGCTGTGTTAGAACTGGATGCAGATTGTTGCAACCTTGTGGAGTGACGCTGGGAGAACCCAGATATGGGGCAAAGAAAGCTTCTGGGGAAGGGGCATAGTAGCTAGGACCCTAAAGGATGAATAGGAGTTCTCCCTCCTGGAGCAAAGCAGTCTGGGAAGAAAGCAGAAGTATTTAGAGGGCTGTGGCAAAGGGACAGTACTTGAAGGAATGTGAGCAGGACATTTGGGGAGTCTGAGGGTAAAACAAGACCTTGAGAGGGGGATCAAAATCTGAAAAAGAATGAAGCCCCTCTAGGCCTTGATGTGTGGCTCCCACCGGGCAAAGGGGGCTCACAGGCAGGTCAGTTACCCCAAGGCCTCCCCTCCCAAGATCCTGGGACCCTGAGGACTTTGAAGATACATGGAAGAGGCCAGATGCCTTGCCTGGGCAGTCTAAGAGACTCGCCGTCCCGTGCAAACTGGAGAAGATGCGGATTTTGGCACATGGGGAGCTCGTGGTCGCCACAGCCATCAGCAGCTTCACGCGGCACGTGTTCACCTGTGGCAGAAGAGGCGTCAAGGTGTGGAGCCTGACTGGCCAGGTGGCTGAGGACAGGTTCCCAGAGAGCCACCTGCCTGTACAGGTGAGGGTAGCCTTGGTTTCCTGGGGTGCAGGGCTTTTGGGAACAGGGGGTTTGAGGTTTGAGTCTGGGAGAGCCCAGATGGTGGAGAGAGGGCTTCCAGGGAAAAGGGGCATAATAGCTAGGAACCTAAAGGATGAATAGGAGTTCGCTCTCCTGAGGCAAAGCAGTCCAGGCAGAACGCCACAGGGGGCGACAGCTCACGGTGACTCTGCCCATCCCAGACCCCTGGGGCCTTCCTGCGTACCTGCCTGCTGTCCTCAAACAGCAGGAGCCTGCTCACCGGTGGTTACAACCTGGCCAGCGTGAGTGTGTGGGACCTGGCGGCACCCTCCCTGCACGTGAAGGAGCAGTTACCCTGTGCAGGTCTCAACTGCCAGGCCCTAGACGCCAACCTGGATGCCAACCTGGCCTTTGCCAGCTTCACCAACGGCGTGGTCAGGATCTGGGACCTGCGGGATCACAGTGTGGTCAGGTGTGTTTGAGGGGTGGGCAGGGGCAGCATCCTGTTTCCAGCCTCCTGTGGCCACCTCCGCCCACCTTCCTGCCACCACCTCTGCCCACCTTCCTGCTGCCACCTGAATCTGGGATATAGCACTCTCCCAGCCAAAGCCCCTTGCCCCCTTGAACTTGCATTTGAGAAAGTTGGAGGTGCGGACTTGACTCTTGGCTGGACTGCATTCCTTGCATGCCAGGGCATTTTACTTTTTGTCTGTCTCAGTTTTCCCACCTGGACACAGGATGTGACAGCCCCGAATTCAAAGGCTTGTTAGAAGGGCAAATTTGTTGTAAAAATATAAAACAGCAGGCTAGGCGTGGTGCCTCGAAAATGTAAATCCAGCACTTTGGGAGGTCAAGACGGGAGAAATGCGTAAGCCCAGGAGTTCGAGATTAACCTGGGTAACATAATGAGACCCCATATCTATTTATAAATATGTATAGGCCGGGCACGGTGGCTCAAGCCTGTAATCCCAGCACTTTGGGAGGCCGAGACGGGCGGATCACGAGGTCAGGAGATCGAGACCATCCTGGCTAACACGGTGAAACCCCGTCTCTACTAAAAAATACAAAAAAACTAGCCGGGTGTGGTGGCGGGTGCCTGTAGTTCCAACTACTCGGGAGGCTGAGGCAGGAGAATGGCGTGAACCCAGGAGGCGGAGCTTGCAGTGAGCTGAGTTCCAGCCACTGCACTCCAGCCTGGGCGGCAGAGCAAGACTCCGTCTCAAAAAAAAGAAAAAAAAAATGTATATATAAATTAGCTGGGCACAGTGGCTCACACCTGTATTCCCAGCACTTTGGGGGAGGCCAAGGTGGGCAGATCACGAGGTCAGGAGATCAAGACTATCCTAGCTAACATGGTGAAACCCTGTCTCTACTAAAAATACAAAAAAATTAGCCGGGCGTGGTGGTGGGCGCCTGTAGTCCCAGCTACTCAGGAGGCTGAGGCAGGAGAATCGCTTGAACCCGGGAGGCGGAGCTTGCAGTGAGCTGAGATCTGTGCCACTGCACTCCAGCCTGGGCGATAGAGCGAGACTCCGTCTCAAAAAAAAGAAAACAACATATATATAATATGTATATATTATATATAACAGGCTGGGCGCAGTGGCTCACGTCTGTAATCCCAGCACTTTCGGAGACTGAGGTGGGTGGATCACCTGAGGTCAGGAGTTCGAGACCAGCCTGACCAACATGGTGAAACCTCATCTCTACTAAAGATGCAAAAATTAGCCAGGTGTGGTGGCACACACCTGTAATCCCAGCCACTTAGGAGGCTGAGGCACTAAAATTGTTTGAATCCAGGAGGCAGAGGTTGCAGTTAGCTGAGATCATGCTGCTACACTCCAAACTAGGCAATAAAATGAGACTCCATCTCATAAAAATATATATATATACACACACACACATATATACACACACATATATATATGCATATATACACGTACATACATATATACACATGTATATGTGTGTATATGTGTATATATACACATGCATGCCAGGCATGGTGGCTCATGCCTATAATCCCAGCACTTTGGGAGGCCGAGGCAGGCAGATCACCTGAGGTCGGGAATTTGAGACCAGCCTAACATGGAGAAACCTCATCTCTACTAAAAATACATAGTCAGGCGTGGTGGTCCATTCCTGTAATCTCAGCTACTCGGGAGCCTGAGGTGCTAAAGTCACTTGAACCCGGGAGGCAGAGGTTGCAGTGAGCCGAGATCGTGCTGCTGCACTCCAGCCTGGGCAACAAAACGAGACTCCATCTAAAAAATACATGTAAAATATGTATATAATATATAAAATATCTATCAGCATGTTTGCAGGAAGCAATGACTGATGTAAAATACAGCACACCACCCGTCCACCACTATTCCCCTTCCTGCTTGAAGGGATTCCTGTAGACCTGCCTTGGAACTTGGGTAGATTCAGGATAAAAGAGGCAAGGGGAGGCCTGGGTGAGACCAAGGGGAGGCCCAGGTGGATGGAGAAGGGAGACTGAGGGCTGCAAGGGGCCGTCACTAGATCCTGTGTCCATTTTCTGCCAACTTTGATACTCTGTGAAGGCAGAGATTTGTGGGTGGTGGCACCGTCCTTTTCATGCCCAAATGTAGTGACTGGTGTTTCTGGGGGCCCAAACCTCAGAGTCTTGGCCTGATTGCCTCCCGATGTCCCTTCTGCCAGGGACCTCACAGGTTACCCTGATGGAGTCAAGAGTATGGTGGTCAAGGGCTACAACATCTGGACTGGGGGGCTGGATGCCTGTCTGCGGTGCTGGGACCAGAGGACCATCATGAAGCCTGTGGAGTACCAATTTGAGTCTCAGGTGCGTGGAGGCTGGGATGGGGTCTGCTCGGCCAGGCATCCTCTGGTCCTCACATTAAAAAATGAGGTTGAGGCCGGGCACGGTGACTCATGCCTGTAATCCTAGCACTTTGGGAGGCCGAGGCGGGTGGATCTCCTGAGGTCGGGAGTTTGAGACCAGCCTGGCCAACATAATGAAACCCCATGTCTATTAAAAATACAAAAATGAGGCCGGGCGCGGTGGCTCAAGCCTGTAATCCCAGCACTTTGGGAGGCCGAGGCGGGCGGATCACAAGGTCAGGAGATCGAGACCACAGTGAAACCCCGTCTCTACTAAAAATACAAAAAATTAGCCGGGCGCGGTGGCGGGCGCCTGTAGTCCCAGCTACTCAGGAGGCTGAGGCAGGAGAATGGCGGGAACCCGGGAGGCAGAGCTTGCAGTGAGCCGAGATCGCGCCACTGCACTCCAGCCTGGGCAACAGCGTGAGACTCCGTCTCAAAAAAAAAAAAAAAAAAAAAAAAAAAATACAAAAATGAGGGCTGGACACGGAGGCTCACACCTGTAATCTCAGCCCTTTGGGAGGCCAAGGTAGGCGGATCATTTTAGGTCAGAAGTTCAAGACCAGCCTGACCAACATGGTGAAACCCCGTCTCTACTAAAAAATACAGAATAATTAGCCGGGCGTGGTGGTGCATGCCTGTAATCCCAGCTTCCCGGGAAGCTGATGCAGGAGAATCGCTTGAACCCCGGGAGGCGGAGGTTGCAGTGAGCCAAGATCATACCTTTGCACTCCAGCCTGGCAACAGAGCGAGACTGCATCTCAAACACTCATGCTGTATTGGGTGCAAAGTAGGGAAGACTCTCCATTTTACAGACCAACAAACTGAGGCACAGGTAGGAAGTCGCTTGTCCCAGGGCTGCACAGCTAGAAAGGGGTCAGTCACTCGGCCTCCAGGGTAGGTCCCCAGGCTCCTGCCTGCTTCCTGGGCCAGGCTGGGACCTAACCAGGTTCCTCCCTCCCCATTGCCCATTACCCAGATAATGAGCCTGTCCCACAGCCCCCAGGAGGACTGGCTGCTGCTGGGCATGGCCAATGGCCAGCAGTGGCTGCAGAGCACCAGCGGGAGCCAGCGGCACATGGTGGGACAGAAAGACAGCGTCATCCTGAGCACCAAGTTCTCCCCCTTTGGTAAGCGGCTGGTGGAAGGTGGGGGGACTCCCCTGCAGCCCCCAGCCTCCCACAAGACCCCACCCAACCCTCTAGGACACCTCAGAACCCATCTGTAGCAGAAACAAGTTTTGGGGATGCTGTTGCCTGGGGATGAGGGAGGGAAGGGGGTGGGTGCCTGTGCCCTCCCCACCCCATGGCCCTTGCCCCCACAATGGCCCTTCCCCCATCCCCATGGCCCTTCCCCCCTGACTCCCTGCCCCCAGCGTGGTCCTTCTCCCCCACCCCCACCCCCCTGCCCCCAGCATGGTCCTTCTCCCCCATCCCCGCCCCCCTGCCCCCGGCGTGGTCCTCCCCCCACCTTCAGCTGCTGGTGTCCCCATTTCTCCCAGGCCAGTGGTGGGCAAGCGTTGGGATGGACGACTTCCTTGGTGTCTACAGCATGCCAACAGGGACAAAGGTGTTCCAGGTACTGCGATGGGCTGGGGGCAGGACCTGGGGGGCGGCCCCAAAGGGACCATGTTTACAGCCTGGGCAACACAGCAAGACACTGTCTCTACAAACAGTTTAAAAATTAGCCAGGTGTGGTGGCTCATGGCTTTAATCCCAGCATTTTGGGAGGCTGATGCGGGAAGATGCCTTAAGCTTAGGAGTTCGAGACCAGCCTGGCCAACATAGTGAGACCCCATCTCTATAAAAAATAATTAGCTGAGCCGGGCGCAGTGGCTCACGTCTGTAATCCCAGCACTTTGGGAGGCCGAGGCAGGTGGATCATGAGGTCAGGAGATTGAGACCATCCTGGCTAACACGGTGAATCCCCGTCTCTACTAAAAATACAAAAAATTAGCCGGGCGTGGTGGTGAGCACCTGTAGTCCCAGCTACTTGGGAGGCTGAGGCAGGAGAATGGTTTGAGCCCAGAAGACAGAGCCTGCAATGAGCAGAGATTGTGCCACTGCACTGCAGCCTGGGCAACAGAGCGAGACTCCGTCTCAAAAAATAAAATGATAATTAGCTGAGTGTGGTGGTGTGCACCTGTGGTCCCAGCTACTTGGGAGGCTGAGGCAGGAAGATTGCTCGAGTCCAGGAAGTCAAGGCTGCAGTGAGCTGAGATTGTACCACTGCACTCCCGCCTGGGCAACAGAGCAGGACCTTGTCTGTCTTCGAAGAGACGATGCTTCATGCTTGAGCTAACGGGTAGAGACCAGGGGTGTGTAAGCCCTACCCCAGTTCACTGCCCACTGCCCCCCTCCAGGTGCCCGAGACGTCCCCAATCACGTGCTGTGACATCTCTTCCAACAACCGCTTCATTGTCACAGGCTCCGGGGAGCACGCCTCCGTGTACCAGATCACCTACTGAGGGGCCTCGCTGCTGTCATCCAACTCCGGCTCCTCTTTGCATCCACCTTTTTTTTTTTTCCCCCAACCAGGGGGGGTCATGGTGGAGGGAAGTGGGAAGGATCTCCTATGGCATCGCACAATCCAGTCTGTGGTGTACAGACTGACCGCCGTCACCTGTAATAAAGCACCCGGGAAAGGCAGAGAGTGGACGTGTCCTGTCCTCTGAAGGGAAAGGGGCCTTCCCATCCCGTCCCTGCTCAACTTTTGGAAATCTGAAAGGACTTCATCCAGCCTGTGGCTCTAAGCCTTTTTTTTTTTTTTTTTTTTTTTGAGGCAGGGTCTCACTCTGTCATGCAGTCTGGAATGTGATGGTGCCATCATTATTCATTGCAGCCTCTCCAACTCCTGGTCTCAAGCCATCCCCCTGCCTTAGCCTCTTGAGTAGCTGAGACTACAGATGTGCACCACCACGCCCGGCTAATTTTTTTGTAGATGCCAGATGTGGTGGCTCATGCCTGTAATCCCAGCACTTTGGGAGGCTGAGGGGGGCAGATCATGAGGTCAAGAGATCGAGACCATCCTGGCCAACATGGTGAAACCCCATCTCTATTACAAATACAAAAATTAGCTGGGCATGATGGCGGGTGTCTGTAGTCCCAGCTACTTGGGCGGCTGAGGCAGGAGAATCGCTTGAACCCGGGAGACGGAGGTTGCAGTGAGCTGAGATCGTGCCACTGCACTCCAGCCTGGTGACAGAGCAAGACTCTGGCTTATAAAAAAGTTTCTAAGAATGTCACAGGAAATTTGGCTACACTCTGAATAGCTATCTGCTCTGCCCTTTTTTCCCCCTACCCCTTGTACTTAGGCTGAATCTTGGGATAATTTTTTTGTTTTTTCGATAGGGTCTTGGGACTGGGTGCGGTAGCTCATGTCTGTAATCCCAGCACTTTGGGAGGCCGAGGTGGACAGATCACCTGGGGTCAGGTGTTTGAGACCAGCCTGGCCAATATGGTAAAACCCCATCTCTACTAAAAATACAGAAATTAGCTGGGCGTGGTGGTGTGTGCCTGTAATCCCAGCTATTCAGGAGGCTGAGACAGGAGAATCTCTTGAGCCCAGTAGGCAGAGGTTGCAGTGAAGTGAGATCGCACTACTGCACTCCAGCCTGGGCGACAGCAAGACCCTGTCTCAAAAAAGATAATGTGTTGGCCAGGTAGAGTGGCTCATGCCTGTAAAACCAGTACTTTGGGAGGCCAATGTGGGCAGATCACTTGAGCCCAGGAGTTTGAGACCAGCCTGGGCAGCATAGTGAGAACCCATCTCTAAAATAAGTTAACCAGGCATGGTGGTGGTACATGACTATAGTCCTGGGTACTTGGGAGGCTGAGACGGAAGGATTGCTTGAGCCCAGGAGGTTGAGGTGAGCTGTGATTGTACCACAGCACTCCAGGCTGGGCATCAGAGCGAGACCCTGCCTTAAAATTCCAGGCTGGGCGCAGTGGCTCCTGCCTGTAATCTAGGCACTTTGGGAGGTTGAGGTGGGTCGATCACCTGAGGTTAGGAGTTCGAAACCAGCCTGGCCAACGTGGTGAAACCCCGTCTCTAATAAAAATACAAAAATTGGCCGGGCGCGGTGGCTCAAGCCTGTAATCCCAGCACTTTGGGAGGCCGAGACGGGCGGATCACGAGGTCAGGAGATCGAGACCATCCTGGCTAACCCGGTGAAACCCCGTCTCTACTAAAAAGTACAAAAAACCAGCCGGGCGAGGTGGCGGGCGCCTGTAGTCCCAGCTACTCGGGAGGCTGAGGCAGGAGAATGGCGTAAACCCGGGAGGCGGAGCTTGTAGTGAGCTGAGATCTGGCCACTGCACTCCAGCCTGGGTGACAGAGCGAGACTCCATCTCAAAAAAAAAAAAAAAAAAAAAAAATGCAAAAATTAGCTGCACGTGGTAGTATTTCTGCCATCCCAGCTACTCGGGAGGCTGAGGTAGGAGAATTGTTTGAGCCCAGGAGGCGGAGGTGAGATGCAGTGAGCTGAGATGGTACCATTGTACTCCAGCCTGGGCCACAGAGTGGGACTGTCTCAAAATTTCTACCTGGAGGCCTGAGTGACTGCCTGGAGTAGAGCCTTGTATACCATGTGGGCATGAGCAAGAAATCAACGTGTCAACCCAGAGACTAGGGGGCTACTTGTTATACAGTAGCATCTAAACCATCCTCCCAAGGCAACTCTTGTGTCTCGGAATGACTCTCACACACCAGGCAGACACCTCTGAATATCCTGCAGAATTTTTTTTTTGATTCTTACTCTGTCGCCCAGGCTAGAGTGCAGTGGCACGATCTCGGCCTCTGCACTGCAAGCTCCGCCTCCTGGGTTCACGTCATTCTCCTGCCTCAGCCTCCCGAGTAGCTGGGACTACAGGCGCCCGCCACATTTTTTGTGTTTTTAGTAGAGACAGGGTTTCACCATGTTAGCCAGGATGATCTCGATCTCCTGACTTCATGATCCGCCCACCTCGGTCTCTCAAAGTGCTGGGATTACGTGAGCCACCGCGCCTGCCCCAGAATGAATTCTCATTATGTATGATTCCCAGGACATGGTCACCTCTCAGTAACCGTGCCCAAGAGAAGCAATGATCACCGGTTCCCCAGCCCGAGAGAGAAATGCGGATGTGATAAATACATTTTATTTCTACCAAGGTCCTCTGCCCATCGGCCCCCACATGCAGCAGGGGAAGGTGTGAAGCTGTTGGCCAGAGAGCAGTGGGATGAACGGTTCCTAGGCAGGGCTGCGAGGTGGCTGCTGCTTCCCCTAGGAGTCCGGAGTTCGGGTACAGGAAGGGGGGGTCATATCTCAGTAGACCACCTCATACACGGTGGCCTTCTTGTCCCCCGAGCCTGTCACGATGTATTTGTTATTCCTGGAGATGTCACAACTCAGGACTGAGGATGACTCCTTGGACTGCCAAGGGAAGGGGGAGAGAAAAGGGCACGGTGAGGCATGGTCTCCACAGATGGGTGTGTGGGCAAGGCTGGGGCGGAGTCGGGAATAGGAGGCCAGGAGTTGCCTACTGAGTGACGCATTTCCTTTTTTTTGAGATGGAGTTTTGCTCTTGTCGCCCAGGCTAAAGTAAAGCAGCGTGGTCTCGACTCACTGCAACCTCCGCCTCCTGGGTTCAAGACATTCTCCTGCCTCAGCCTCCCGAGTAGCTGGGATTATAGGTGCCTGCCACCATGCCCGGCCAGTTTTTGTATTTTTACTACAGACAGGGTTTCCCCATGTTGCCCAGGCTGGTCTGGAACTCCTGACCTCAGGTGATCCACTGCCTCTGCCTCCCGAAATGCTGGGATGACAGGTGTGAGCCACTACGCCTGGCTGAGTGACCTGTTTTCTTTTTTTTTTTTTTTTTTTTGAGACGGAGTCTTGCTCTGTCGCCCAGGCTGGAGTGCAGTGGCCGGATCTCAGCTCACTGCAAGCTCCGCCTCCCGGGTTCATGCCATTCTCCTGCCTCAGCCTCCCGAGTAGCTGGGACTACAGGCTCCCACCACCTCGCCCGGCTAGTTTTTTGTATTTTTTAGTAGAGATGGAGTTTCACCGTGTTAGCCAGGATGGTCTTGATCTCCTGACCTTGTGATCTGCCTGTCTCGGCCTCCCAAGAGTGACCTGTTTTCTAGAAACAGGTGCTTTGGAGCTAAGTCTGATAGGCAGAGCAGGGCCTCCATTCCCTCAATACCAAGAGAGATGGAACTGAAGTGCTGCCCTTTCTGAGACGCTCAGAGTGGGTGTGAACCAGGCATGATGTCACACAGCACAGCAGAGGGCCAAGGCGATGGCCTAGACCAGGGATTGGCAAACTTCACAAAGGGCCTGGTAAATATTTTAGGCTTTGCCTAAAGTCTAAATAAGTCTGTGTCACATATTCTGGGATTTTTTTCTTACAACCCTTTAAAAATATAAAAACTGGGCCGGGCACAGTGGCTCACGCCCGTCATCTCAGCACGTCAGGAGTTCCAGACCAGCCTGGCCAACATGGGGAATCCCCGTCTCTGCTAAAAATACAAAACTTAGCCAGGCATGGGGGTGGACACATGTAATGCCAGCTACTTGGGAAGCTGAGGGAGGAGAATTGCTTCAATCCAGGAGGTGGAGGCTGCAGTGAGCTGAGATCATGCCATCGCACTCCAGGCTGGGCAACAAAGCAGGACTCCATGTCAAAAAACAACAAAAACACCGGCCATGGTGGCTCACGCCTGTAATCCCGAAACTTTGGGAGGCCGAGGTGGGTGGATCATGAGGTCAGGAGATCAAGACCATCCTGGCGGCCGGGCGCGGTGGCTCAAGCCTGTAATCCCAGCACTTTGGGAGGCCGAGACGGGTGGATCACGAGGTCAGGAGATCGAGACCATCCTGGCGAACACAGTGAAACCCCGTCTCTACCAAAAAATACAAAAAAAAAAAAAAAACTAGCCGGGCGAGGCGGCGGGCGCCTGTAGTCCCAGCTACTCGGGAGGCTGAGGCAGGAGAATGGCGTAAACCCAGAGGGCGGAGCTTGCAGTGAGCTGAGATCCAGCCACTGCACTCTAGCCCGGGCGACAGAGCCAGACTCCGTCTCAAAAAAAAAAAAAAAAAAAAAAAAAAAAAGACCATCCTGGCTAACACGGTGAAACCTCGTCTCTACTAAAAAATACAAAAAATTAGCTGGACGTGGTGGCGGGTGCCTGTAGTCCCAGCTACTCGGGAGGCTGAGGTAGGAGAATCACTTGAACCCGGGAGGCCGAGGTTGCAGTGAGCCGAGATCGCGCCACTGCACTCCAGCCTGGGAGACACAGCGAGACTCCGTCTCAAAAAAAAAAAAAAAAAACTTTACCAACCAGGACGGGCATCATTAAAAAGACAGCCAATAACAAGTGTTGGTGAGGATGCAGAGAATTTTAAAACCTTGATCATTGCTGATGGGGATATAAAATTTGAAAAACAGCTGAGCGCAGTGGCTCACGCCTGTAATCCCAACACTTTGAGAGGCCAAGGCAGGCAGATCACCTGAGGTCAGAAGTTTGAGACCAGCCTAGACAACATGGTGAAACCTCATCTCCATTAAAAATACAAAAATTAGCCAGGCATGGTGGTGCATGTCCGTAATCCCAGCTACGCAGGAGGCTGAGGCAGGAGAATGGCTTGAACCCAGGAGATGAAGGTTGCAGTGAGCCAAGATTGCCACTGCACTCCAGCCTGGGAGATAGAGCAAGACTCTGTCTCCAAAAAAAAAAAAAGGCAAATTTTATTTTTATTTATTTATTTGAGGCGGAGTCTCGCTCTATCGCCCAGGCTGGAGTGCAGTGGCACGATCTCGGCTCACTGCAAGCTGGGCCTTCCAGGTTCACACCATTCTCCTGCCTCAGCCTCCTGAGTAGCTGGGACTACGGGCGCCCGCCAGCACGCCCGGCTAATTCTTTTGTATTTTTTTAGTAGAGACGGGGTTTCACCGTGTTAGGATGGTCTTGATCTCCTGACCTTGTGATCCACCCACCTCGGCCTCCCAAAGTGCTGGGATTACAGGCGTGATCCACCGTGCCCGGCCGGCAAATTTTAAATTTTATGTTATATGCATCTTACTGCAACTATATTTTAGAAAAACCAACAGGCTACAGGCAGATGAGGCGAGGCCCTCCGGCTGAAATTCCAACCTCGGCTTCAGTACCTGGGAGGTGGGGAGGCTTGCAGGACCCTGAGAAGGGGTTAGGGTGGCAGGGGGTGCTGGGGGACGGGGACAGGGGGAATCTCTGTGACCCTGGCATACCCGGGCACATGGCCCTGCCAGGGTGGGAGCTCCAGACCATTGAGTACCTGGAAAATGCTGGCCCCGTACGGCGTCCTCCAGGCGTTGAGCAGATTGTCCTTCCCAGTGCTCACAAACCACCGTCCTTGGGGAAGGAGAGCAGTGGGGTTCAAGGCGGGGCACTGAAGAGAGACCAGGGCTGCAGGGGGAGGTGGGGCAGGCTGGGTCTGGCCTCTCCCTTTTCCTTTTTTTTTTTTCCGGGAAAAGGTCTTGCTCTGTCACCCAGGCTGGAGTGCAGTGGTACAATCATAGCTCATTGTAGCCTCAACTGCCTGGGCTCAAGTGTGCCTCCCACCCAACCTCCCAAGCAGCTGGGACCACAGGTGTGCAGCACCACGCCCAGCTAACATTTTTAGTTTTTGCCAGGCACGGTGGCTCGCACCTATAATCCTAGCACTTTGGGAGGCCAAGGCAGCTGGGTCACTTGAGGTCAGGAGTTGGAGATCAGCCTGGCCAATGTGGTGAAACCACTTCTCTACTAAAAATACAAAAATCAGGTGGACCTGGTGGCAGGCATCTGTAACTCCAGCTACTCGGGAGGCTGAGAGTTGAGAATTGCTCGAACCTGGGACGTGGAGGTTGCAGTGAGCCAAGAACATGCCACTGCACGCCAGCCTGGGCAACAGAGTGAGACTCCATCTCAAAAAAAAAATTATTTGTAGAGTTGGGATCTGACTATGCTCCCCAGGCTAGTCTCAAACTCCTGGCCTCAAGCGATCCTCCCACCTTGGTCTCCCAAAATGCTGGGATTATAGGTGTGAGCCACCGTGCCCAGCCCAAGTACTTTTTTTTTTTTTTTTTTTTGGTATAAGGTATCTCATGTACTATTTAGGATATACTTACACTAACAAATGACTTTTTTAAGAGATAGGGTCTCACTGCATTGCACAGGCTAGAGGGCAGTGGTGCAATCATAGCTCCCTACAGCCTCAAAGTCCTAGGGTCAAGCAATCCTCTTGCCTCAGCCTCCCTAGTAGTTGGGACTACAGGTGCAAGCCACCATACCCGGCTGTTTTATTTCTTTGTAGAGAAGGTCTTGCTGCGTTGCCCAGGCTGGTCTTGAACTACTGGTCTTGGGTGATCCTTCTGCCTTAGTGTCCCAAGTAGCTGAAACTATATGCATCAGCTACTGTGCCTGGCTTAAATTTCTTTTTTTCTTTTTTTTTTTTCTTTTTGAGATAGAGTCTTGCTCATTCAGACTAGAATGCAGTGGCATGATCTTGGCTTACTGCGACCTCCACCTCCCAGATTCAAGCGATTCTCCTGCCTCAACCTCCCAAGTAGCTGGGATTACAGGCACCCACCACCACACCTGGCTAATTTTTGCTCTTTTAATAGAGTCAGGGTTTCACCATGTTGGCCAGGCTGGTCTCGAACTCCTGACCTCAGGTGATCTGCCTGCCTTGGCCTCCCAGAGTGTTGGGATGACAGGCGTGAGCTACTGCACCCAGCCTTAAATTTGAATCTCGGATAAGTCATCAATAATTTTTAGGACAGGTATATCCCACATCTTTCATTATTTGGTTTTTAGTATAAGTATATCCCACACACCATTTGGGAGATAGTTGTACTAACGATTTGCTTTTGAATATATAAAACTTAGTATAGAAATAACATTTTAGTATATAAATAACATTATTAGTTATTTATCTAAGATTCGGATTGAATAGGCACCCTGGGTTTTGTTGTGGTTTTGGGGGTGCCCCCCCCCGCCCCAGAAGACACACCACAGGAGGCAAACTTCAGGGACAGCACACAGCTCTCGTGGAGGTGCAGCTGGTATTTCTCCGGCTTGCGGACGTGCAGGATCTCCACATTGCTACTCTCCATTCCGACCGCCAGCCAGTCCTGGTTAGGGCAGTGGCCCAGGGAGAAAATCTAGGGGTAAAGAGGGAAGAGAAGGGGTCACGAGCCCCCCTTTGTTTTGTGTCTCCTGGGTTCACTCCGTCGCCCAGGCTGCAATCACGGCTCACTGCAGCCTCGACCTCCAGGGTTCAAGTGATCCTCCTGCCTCAGTCTCCCGAGTAGCTGGGATTACAGGCATGCACCATCACGCTGGATAAATTTTTTTTTTTTCAGATGGAGTCTCACTGTGTCATTCAGGCTGCAGTGCGATGTTGCAATCTCAGCTCACTGCAGCCTCTGCCTCCCAAGTTCAAGGGATTCTCCTGCCTCAGCCTCCCAAGTAGCTGGGATTACAGGTGCCTGCTGGCACGCCCAGGTAATTTTTGTATTTTTAGTAAAGATGGAGTTTCACTGTGTTGGCCAGGCTGGTCTCAAACTGCTAACCTCAAGTGATCTGCCCGCCTTGGCTTCCCAAAGTGCTGGGATTACAGGTGTAAGCCATTATGTCCAGCCTACGAGTCCCTTCGGATATTGGGGGGTACACAGCACCATCAGGGTTGGGGGGTGGAGTCCAACGTTCTCCCTCTTCAGCCCTCCCAGAGAAAGGCAGCTGGCCCAGGACTGGGAACACAGCAGACAACTGCATGTCGAATCATTAATATTAATCAGAATTACACAGAACCCTGGGGCTGCACATCCATTATCTGCTCTGAGCGCACAACAGCACAGGGAGGAGGCAGAGAGGAGGGAGAAGAGACAGAGAAGGGAACAGCCAGGCAAGGACAATCACTCCCCTTAAGCAGATGGTGGAAGCTGAGGCAGTGTCCCCTCAAGGTCACACAGCAAGGCTATGAAAGACCAGGCCTTGGCCGGGCTCTGTGGCTCATGCCAGTAATCCCAACGCTTTAGGAGGCCAAGGCAGGCGGATCATCTGAGGTCAGGAGTTTGTGACCAGCCTGGCCAACAGGGCAAAACCCCATCTCTACTAGAAATGCAAAAATCAGCTGGGTGTGATGGCGGGCACCTGTAATCGCAGCTACTTGGGAGGCTGAGGCAGGAGAATTGCTTGAACCTGGGAGGTGAAGGTTGCAGTGAGCTCAGATTGCACCACTGCACTCTAGCCTGGGTGACAGAGCAAGACTCTGTCTCAAAAAAAACCAAAAAAAAACAAAAAAAAACAAGACAGACAAGCCAGGCCTGGGAGACAGGACTTCTCACTCTTAGCTTGGAATGTTCCCTACTTTCTTTTGAGACAGGGTCTCGCTCTGTCACCCAGGCTGCAGTGCAGTGGTGCGATCATGACCCACAGCAGCCTCGACCTCCTCCCAGGCTCAAGTGATCCTCCTGCCTCAGCCTCACAAGTAGCTGTGATCACAAGTATGTGCCATCATGCCTTATTTATTTTGAGACAGAGTCTCGCACTTTCACCCAGGCTGGAGTGCAGTGGCGCGATCTTGGCTCACTGCAAGCTCTGCCTCCTGGGTTCATGTCATTCTCCTGCCTTCTGAGCCTTCTGAGTAGCTGGGACTACGGGTGTCCGCCACCACACCCGGGTAGTTTTTTGTATTTTTAGTAGAGACAGGGTTTCACCGTGTTAGCCAGGATGGTCTTGATCCTCTAACCTCATGATCCGCCCACCTCGGCCTCCCAAAGTGCTGGGATTACAGGCATGAGCCACAGCACCCGGCCCACCATGCCTTATTTTTAATTTGTTTTGTAGGGACAAGGTCTTGCTATGTTGCCAAGGCTGATCTCAATCTCCTAGGCTCAAGCAATCCTCCTGCCTCAGCCTCCCGAACTGCTGGGATTACAGGTGTCGGCCACTGAGCCTGGCCTGGAATGTTCCCCATTTGCAATGCTGCTTTGCGTTGTTTTTTATTATTATTAGACAGAGTTTCGCTCTTCTTGCCCAGGCTGGAGTGCAATAGCACGATCTCGGCTCACCGCAAACTCTGCCTCAGCCTCCCAAGTAGCTGGGATTACAGGCATGCACCACCACGCCCAGCTAATTTTGTATTTTTAGTAGAGACAGAGTTTCTCCACATTGGTCAGGCTGGTCTTGAACTCCCGACCTCAAGTAATCCACCCACCTCAGCCTCCCAAAGTGCTGCGATTACAGGCGTCAGTCACTGAGCCTGGCCTGGAATGTTCCCCATTTGCAATGGTGCTTTTCGGTTTGATTTTAAAAGGATTCAGGGTCCTCCTCCTCCTGTAGCCCACCCCATTTTAAGCACAAACAGGAATCAGGCTCTGTTCCACCCTAAACCTCTTGGAGTCTCACTAACAAGACGCCGGTGGAAATAACCACACATTTACAGAAGAGAAGACTGGAGGGCTTCAAATGTCCTTTCGTGGCCATACAGAAGCATTCCTGAGTAGAGACGCATTGAGGGGCACCCAGTGAACTAGGAGATATTCACCATGGGATCCCTACAAATGTTCTTAGCCCACCTAAGCTTCGGGGATATGGGATGGAGAACTCTGTCCACCTGCACTCCTGATTTCCCTATCAAACAGTTCGTCAAATGAAAGAACAATGGGTTGGACATAATGAGCCTGGGAGGCAGGGCGCGGTGGCTCACACCTGTAATTCCCACACTGGGAAGCTAAGGCAGGTGGATTATTTGAAGCCAGGAGTCCAAGACCAGCCTGGACAACACAGTGAAACCCTGTCTCTACCAACAAATACAAAAATTAGGCGGGCATGGTGGTGCATGCCTGTAGTCCCAGCTACTCAGCTGGCTGAGGCATGAGAATCATTTGAACCTGGGAAGAAGAGGTTGCAGTGAGCTGAGATCACGCCACTGCATCCCTATCTCAAAAAAAAAGAGTTTGGGAGTTAGGAGTTAGCTCCTCTTAGGTTTCAAGGAGGGGCAAATGAGATAGGTCTTGAGGGATGAATAGGAGTTTGCTAATTACAGAAAGAAGAGAAAGGCATTTCAACCACAGGGAACAAATGTGCAGAGGTCTCAGAGCTGTCCCAGAGTATGCCGTGCATGAGACCAGCCCATGGAAACCCTGAATGACAGAACAAGGTGCTCACAGCCTGCCCCCAAAGCAGGTGAGAGGCAGGATCTAGGGTCACAGTGCCTGAAGATTTGCTCCCTTTGCTCAGCCCTGAGGAGCCCCCAGTTCTGTCCAGCCCCTTCACCATGTCCTTCAGCTTAGGCCCCACCTCAGTGGGGATCTCTCCATGCCCAGCTCCTCCTCCATCAACCTCCACTCTGTCCTCCTGGCCAGTAGCTCCCCCTTGGTGAGTCCTCGGTGGGGAAGTGTGTGTCCCATGCTCTAGGCGGGGTCCAGAGATTAAAGCCTGGGAGAACCCAGCTACACGAGGAAATACACATATAAGGGTATGGCTGGACACAAGCAGGTGGGGAAGATGATCTGGGGGTCTCAGTAGCCCCACAGCTTCATATGAATCATCAGCTCTTTTGTGTTCCTTTACGTCCTTAGAGTTAAAGGGGAAGCTTGTGGATGTGTCTGGAGGACAAGAAAGATGGGCACCATAGCAGATGTGAGTCCTGTCCTGCCTGTGGAAGTGGGCACCTCACAAGGAAAGGAAGGGACGCTGGATTCCTAGAGCTTCCATCCCCCTCCCGCCAGAACCGAACAGCACCTGGGAGCTGAAGTCGTGCTGCTGCAGCTGGCGGCCCTCCCGCAGGTCCCAGCAGCGCACCGTGTTGTCCAGGCCCCCTGTCCAGAGCCGAGTGCCATAATCGGAAATATCAATGCAGCTGGCACCGTCCGTGTGGCCCTGGAACTGCCTGGAGGGAGAAGGGCCCAGGCGTCCATCTTGGAATTCCAGCTGCCCCAGGGTCCTCCCAGGTCACTCCTCCACCCTCCCTGCACCAAGAGGGGCCGGGGGCTTGCCCAAGGTCCTAGCGCACCTGCCACCTACCTGACCATAGTCTGGTTCTGCAGGTCCCAGACCACAATGTTGCCATCGCTGCAGCAGGAGAAGCAAACCTTGGCATCGGGGCTGACGGCCAGGGCGTAGCAGGCCGGGGCCGAGGAGGTCAGCTCGGCCTTGATACGAGGGGTGGGCGCCGCCAGATCCCAAATGGACAAGGTGCTGGCCTCACCACCCACTATCAGACTCCGGCCATCTGGCAGCAACTTGCAGGAGCGAATGTAGTTGTCTCGGTTCTGGGGTCGGGGAGAGAAGCAGGGGCTGGGGGTTGGTCCCAGGTGAGGCCTCTAGGAGCCTAGCTCAATGTGGGGGTCTCTGGAGCCCAAGGTAGCCTCATCCTGATTAGCCTGCAAGCCCTACCCTGATTGGCCAGCAAGACCCACCCCTTT
Source organism: Macaca nemestrina (assembly GCF_043159975.1). Taxonomy (NCBI): domain Eukaryota; kingdom Metazoa; phylum Chordata; class Mammalia; order Primates; family Cercopithecidae; genus Macaca; species Macaca nemestrina. The sequence goes on from NC_092144.1 coordinate 2,536,103, forward strand.
GGCCCACAAACCCTGTTCCATTTGACAAGCTCCGCCCTTCACCTGTAAACCCCATCCATCGTTGGCCTGCAAGCCCTACCCTGATTACTGGTGAGCCACGCCCCTTTGCCCCATCTCACTATAAGCTACATCCTTTACCTATAAACCCCACCCATACTTGGCCTGCAAATCCTATCCCGATTGTCGTGCAAGCCTAATTCTGATTGGCCAATGAACCCCACCCCTTTGGCTTGCAAGCCCTGCCCCATGTGACTACAAGCTCCACACATCACCTATAAGCCCCGCCCTTCACATGTAGCCCCACCCACACCCAGCCTACAAACACCGCCCCATTTGAACACAAGCTCCACCCCTCAGTTGTGAGTCCCGCCCACTGTCCCACCCCCGCCCTCACCAGGCAGTCGAGCTGGGCCACGGGCGTCTTGGCCCCAGGCTGGCCCACGTCCCACACCTTCACACAGCCCTTGCCGCCCGTGTACACGTGCTGCGTGGAGCCGCTGATGGTGACTGCGCAGACCACCTCGCCGTGTGCCAGCGTGTGCAGCTGCCGGGCGTGCCGTGGGATGCCCGCGCCCACCAGTGCATCCGAGGGGAAGGGCACGGGCTGCATCTGTCCGTCCGCAGACACGTGGAAGGAGTAGGCCCTGGAGAGAAAGCCGGGGCATGACCCAGCCCTGGGCACCACGCCCCCGCACCCGCACCCGGGAGGGCAGGGAGATGCCTTTGTCCTGCCTGGCATCCTCTGATGCGTTATTTATTTATTTATTTATTTTTTGAGACGGAGTCTCGCTGTGTCTCCCAGGCTGGAGTGCAGTGGCTGATCTCGGCTCACTGCAAGCTCTGCCTCCCGGGTTCACACCATTCTCCCGCCTCAGCCTCCCAAGTAGCTGAGACTACAGGCGCCCGCCACCACGCCCGGCTAGTTTTTTGTATTTTTAGTAGAGACGGGGTTTCACCATGTTAGCCAGGATAGTCTCGATCTCCTGACCTCATGATCCACCCGCCTCGGCCTCCCAAAGTGCTGGGATTACAGGCGTGAACCACCGCACCCGGCCCTTTTGTTTCGTTTTTTGAGAGGGAGTCTCACCCTGTCGCCAAGGCTGGAGTGCAGTGGCCGGATCTCAGCTCACTGCAACCTCTGCCTCCCGGGTTCAAGCGATTCTCCTGCCTCAGCCTCTTGAGTAGCTGGGATTACAGGCGTGCGCCACCATGCCCAGCTGAGTTTTTTTGTATTTTTAGTAGAGACGAGGTTTCACCATGTTGGCCAGGCTGGTTTTGAACTCCTAACCTCAAGTGATCCACCCACCTCGGCCTCCCAAAGTGCTAGGATTACAGGCATGAGCCACCAGGCCCAGCCTGATGCGTTTTTTGGTTTGTTTTTTGAGACGGAGTCCCGCTCTGTCGCCCAGGCTGGAGTGCAGTGGCGCGATCTGGGCTCACTGTAACCTCTGCTTCCCGGATTCAAGCGATTCTCCTGCCTCAGTCTCCCAAGGAGCTGGGATTACAGGCGCAGGCCACCACGCCTGGCTAATTTTTGTATTTTTAGTAGAGACAGGGTTTCACCATGTTGGCCAGGCTGGTCTCAAACTCCTAACCTCAAATGACCCACCCACCTCAGCCTCCCTGGGATTACAGGCGTAAGCCACCAGGCCCGGCCTCTGATGCATTTTTTTAAAGTAATTTTCTGTATTATTATTATTTTGTAGAGATGAGGTCTTGCTATGTTGCCCGGGCTGGTCTCAAACTCCTGGCTTCAAGTGATCCTCCCACCTTGGCCTCCCAAAGCACTGGGATGACAGGAGTGAGCCATGGTGCTCGGCCTCTGATTCATTTACGAAAAAGGCAGGACAACGTGGTCAAAAGTGATATGGGACAGTCAGCGGGGGGCACAAATACACAGGGGGTCTAGGTTGTGGTGTGGTGCATGGTAAATAAACACTTAATAAACATTCGTTCAACCAAGGACCCATGAAGGCATGTTGAATGTTCCAGACCAGATAGAGGGCACTGTCCTAGGAGCCCCAGCCACCTGTGACCAGTTAAGACACTTAAATGAACTGAAATTAAATAAACATTTTCAGGCCGGCACAGTGGCTCACACCTCGAATCCCAGTACTTTGGGAGGCCGAGGTGGGTGGATCATTTGAGGTCAGGAGTTCAAAACCAGCCTGGCCAATATCGTGAAACCCCATCTCTACTAAAAATACAAAAATTAGCTGGCAGTGGTACAGGCCTGTAATCCCAGCTACTCAGGAGGCTGGAGCAGGAGAATCGCTTGAACCCAGGAGGTGGAGGTTGCAGTGAGCTGAGATCTCACCACTGTACTCCGGCCTGGGGGACAGAGTGAAACTTCATCTCAGAAAAACAAAACAAAACAAAAATTTTCAGCTCCTCAGTTGCACTGGCCACATTTGAAGTACTCAAAGCCACGATCAGCTGGTGGCAATCGGGTTGGCCAGCAGTGGGTGTAGAACACTTCTATCACTGCGGAAAGTTCTGTGGACATTGGGGCTAGGTCTTCGCTGGGGGAGCCGTCCCCGTTAGCAGGGTGCTAAGCAGCATGCCTGGCCTCCACACTCCAGGCCAGGAGCATTTCCTCCCCCAGCTGTGACAACCACACTTGTCCCCTGACATCACCCAGTGTCCCCTTAGGGGTCAGAGTCTACTTCTATGGAGAGCCAGTGGAACTCCGAGTAGCTTACACAAGAGACTTTTCTTCTTTCTTTTTGTTTTTTTTTTTTTTTGAGACTGAGTCTTGCTCTATCGCCCAGGCTGGAGTGCAATGGCGCAGTCTCAGCTCACTGCAACCTCTACCTCCCAGGTTCAAGCGATTCTCATGCCTCAGCCTCCCGAGTAGCCGGGATGACAGGTGCACACCACCACATCCAGCTAATTTTTGTATTTTTAGTAGAGATGGGGTTTCGCCATGTTGGCCAGGCTGGTCTCAAACTCCTGACCTCAAGTGATCCGCCTGCCTCGGCCTCCCTAAGTGCTGGGATTACAGGCGTGAACCACCGTGCCCGGCCCACACAAGAGACTTTCTAGAAGGGGAGCAGGGAGAGACCCCAACCACACAGGGTAAGACCTCAGAGGAGGCGGGGGGCTGGCCTGGGTCCCCAGGCAGGGAACCCCACCCTGGTACTCACGGCTTTCCCCCAGGGATGCTGGGTAGGGAGGAAGAGACAGATGACCCTCGGAGATGCGGGTGAGACTCAAATGCCATCTGTCAGAATGCCAGAGGGGGTGTCAGTGAGGCAGGTGACTCCAACCCACCTCTGTGCTGCCCCACGCCCACCTGCCATGCCGCTGTTAATCAGCCCCTCGCCAAGGAAGCAGAGATGCCCTCTCTCCGCCTGTCACACTACACAGGGAGGGCCGAGGTTTGCACTTGAGGGCACCGGCCCCAAAATCTCTGTCCAGGAAATCCTAGAACTCCAGGGTTCCAAGGATCCTGAAGGGTTCTCCATCCAACGACCAGACTGGCTCTATGACAGAGGTCTCTCAACTCCAGCCCCCCGGGACAAATCTGGTCCACTGCTCACTTTTGTAAACAGTGTCCTAAGGCCAAGGCCCTACTGCTCCTTTTCACGCAGCTTAATCACCATTGCATTTTTCCACAATCACAAGTCCTGCTTTGTATTAAGCTTGTGGGACTACTGAGACCCCCAGATCGTCTTCCCATGCACACTTGCTGAGTCAGGACTCCCTTCCCTTTCTGCACTCCCGTGTCTCTCCTTGTGTAGTTGGTTTCTCCTCCCGGCCCCCAGCCCCTGGGCCCTGCTGACACCTCCTGCGCCCCCACCCAAGGACTCACCATGGGGGAGCGTCCGTATACCACAGAGCTGCTGACCTGAGGGGACAGGTGGAGGCTGACATAGGAGCTGGGCACAGAGAGGTCTCCATTGAGGGTGCTGTGGGAGCCCAGGCTGAAGGACGTGGTGAAGGGACTGGACAGAGTCAGGGGGCTCCTCAGGGCTGAGAGGGAAGAGTCGGGGACAGGTTTTGACACCCTGGACCCAGATCCCACCTCCCACTGCCTGGGGAGCTCCCTGGCCTTTCATTCGGAGTTTCCATGTGCTGGTCCCACATTGGCCATAGCCCGGGACACCTCCAGACCTCTGCACTATCATTCCTCCGGTGGACATGACTTTCTCTCTTTTTTTTTTTTTTTTAGATGGAATCTTGCTCTGTTGCCAGGCTGGAGTTCAGTAGTGCGATCGCGGCTCACTGAAACCTCTGCCTCCTGGGTTCAAGCAATTCTGCTGCCTCAGCCTCCCGCGTAGCTGGGACTATGGCCATTCTCTTTCTTTTAATTGGCAAACTCCTACCCATCCTTCAAAACCCAGGCTCATGCCTGTAATCCCAGCACTTTGGAAGGCCGAAGTGGGAGGATCATCTGAGGTCAGGAGTTCAAGACCAGCCTGACCAACATAGTGAAACGTGGTCTCTACTAAAAATACAAAAATTAGCTGGGCATGGTGGCGCATGCCTGTAATTCCAGCTACTCGGGAGGCTGGGGCAGCAGAATTGCTTGAAGCCGGGAGCAGGAGGTTGCCATGAGCTGAGATCGCGCCATTGCACTCTAGCCTGGGCAACAAGAGTGAAACTCCGTCTCAAAAAAAAAAAGAAAAAATAATTGAGGCCCAATGTCCCTTAACATCTCAGAAACATCCTTGAACCTCCCCGTTGCCAACCTCCAGCTTTGCCCTTCTTGGGCACCTGGCTTGGTACCAGCCCTGATTATACAGGGCTGTGAGTTTTGGGGTCTGGGTTTCGTCCCTTTTTGCCACCTGGGAGTTCCTTGAGGGTAGGTTCCAAGGACAACTTTTTTCAGGGGCCCTGGAACCAGCCCAGGGCGTGACCGTTCGGCAGAAAAGATGACCACTGTCATTCCCCAGATTACTGATGGGGAAACTGAGGCTCAGAGAGGTTGGGTCACTTGCCCAAGGTCACCCAGCTGGTGAATACCCAAGCTTGGTCTGAAACCCAAGCCCATCTGGCCCCAAAGATCGTCTCTCCAGTGCACTAGGCTGAAACCCGCGACTAAGCCCCTTCCACGCTCCAGGCCTCAGTTTCCCTACCCACCAAGCTGAGACAACGAGGAACTGCCCAGAGGGAGGCAGAGTCTAACTTGAAGTCACAAAAAGGACTAAGGCAATGAACGCCAGGCCTGGAATCTCAGCCTTCTGCCTCTCCAGCCCCTTTTCCTAGATCTCCCCGGAGATGAGGCCTGCTCCGGACAGGCACCAACAGGCAAGGTGCTCACCGGTGCTGTCCGTGGAAGGCGCTGGCTTGGCAGCAAGCTGGCAGAGGTGACTGGCCGAGCTGGGTCCAGGGGTGGACGCGTCCTGGGGCGGGGAGGAGTCGCAGGACTTGGAGGCAGGAGTGCTGGGGGGAAGGTCATTCTGCAGAGAAAGGGCAAGACTGAACGCCACCAGACACCTGGTGTCTTGTGGCCTAATGATCTGATCAGAAACTGTGGGGGCCAGTCGCAGTGTCTCACGCCTGTAATCCCAACACTTTGGGAGGCCCAGGTGGACGGATCACCTGAGGTCAGGAGTTAGAGACCAGCCTGGCCAACATGGTAACATGGTAAAACCACATCTCTACTAAAATTACAAAAAAAGATTAGCCGGGCGTGGTGGCGCATGCCTGTGATCCCAGCTACTCAGGAGGCTGAGGCAGGAGAATTGCTTGAACCCGGGAGGTGGAGGTTGCAGTGAGCTGAGATCACGCCATTGCACTCCAGCCTGAGCAGCAGAACATGACTCTGTTTCACCTGGGAGCGGTGGTTAACGCCTGTAATCCCAACACTTTGGGAGGCCGAGGCAGGTGGATCACTTGAGGTCAGGAGTTTGAGACCACCCTGGCCAACATGGTGAAACCCTGTCTACTAAAAATACAAAATTAGCTGGACATGGTGGCACGTGCCTGTAATTCCAGCTACTCGGGAGGCTGAGGCAGGAGACTTGCCTGAACCCGGGAGGCAGAAGTTGCAGTGAGCTGAGATCAGGCCATTGCACTCTAGCCTGGGCAACAAGAGCAAAATTCCACCAAAAAAAAAAAAAAAAAGGCAACAAAGTTACAAAGTTACAGGCTGTCAAGATTTGCATTTTTTTATTTTTTTAATACAGGGTCTTGCTCTCAAAAATAACATGATCAGATAGGTGCTGTGGCTCATGCCTGTGATCCCAGCACGTTGGGAGGCCAGGACGGGCAGATCACCTGAGATCAGGAGATCTAGACCATCCTGGCTAACACAGTGAAACTCTGTTCTACTAAAAATACAAAAAATTAGCCAGGTGTGGTGGCACGCACCTGTAGTCCCAGCTACCCACTATCCGGGAGGCTGAGACAGGAGAATCTCTTGAACCCGGGAGGCAGTGGTTGCAGTGAGCTGAGATCGCGCCACTGCACTCCAGACTGGGTGACAGAGGGAGACCCCATCTCCAAAACAAAAAACATAAAACAAACAAAAAAAGGCACGCTCGTAGCTCAATGCAGCCTCAACCTCCCACACTCAAGTGATCCTCCCGACTCAGCCTCCCAAGTAGCTGGCACTACAGGCACATGTCTCCATGCCCGGCTAACTTTTTAAATTTTTTTGTAGAGACAAGGTCTCACTATGTTGCCCAGGCTGGTTTCCAACTCCTGCTCTTGAGTGATCGTCCTGCCTTGGCCTCCCAAAGCCCTGGGATGACAGGCATGAGCCACAGCCCGCAGTCACTGTTGAGATTCTTGAACGACAAGGAATTAGAAACTCCGGGATGGGCTCGTGGAGAGGCAGACCCCACCGCGGCATATTCTCAGGCGAAGGAAGAACGCCTAGCACACAGTGCAATCCTCCTTGTGCCCCCCACGGAGAGGGAGGTGTCACCCAGAGCTGTCCTTCCCCAAGGGGAACTCTGAGGAAAGCAGCAGCTGGACCTCCATCTAGGGGCAGGTTCTGTTATCTCGGCTTCATGTCACCGCCTCCCCTGCCTCCCAAGAAACTTCGCATCCTTGTCTTGCGTCTGTCTCGGCTTCCCATGACACCATCGCACACACGCTGACAGCTGCACAGCACCCGCACCCGCGAGAGAGTGGATGGGACAACTGTGGGGTCAGGGAGGACCCCTGAGGGCTTCTCCAATACAACGGAGCTGCCCTACCCCCTCGTAAGGTTTTTCCCGCAGTGGGAGGAGGGCACTTAAGATAGAATGGGAGCCCCAACCTCTGGTGGTTGCCATGGTAACCTGCCAAGAGGGGAGGCCTTGAAACCGGGAGGGGAGGCCTAGAAACCGACATACTCTCCCCTGGTAAGTGCAGGGGAGGGGTCTGGAGAAGATTTGGGGTGAGGGGAGCCACAAAAGGAGCTGAATTTGGAATGCCCTGGGGGTGCTTTTAGATGGCTTACATGCCTGGCATTAAACTCCAGGAGGTCCAACCGGAAAGTTGTTCCTATATTAATTATCTTTCCTTCCGGGGACAACATCTCAGCTTGGGGCCGGTGTGTCTCTAAGCGCCTCTGGAAGGGCTCAACACATGCAGGCCTGGGTCCAGCTTAGCTGGCTGGGCTTTCACTGTGTTTATTTCCATGGGATTTCCTATTGATTGCAAGAGAGAGACCTGCTTTCCATGTAAGGTGGTGAATTGCCTTTTAAAATTTATCTACAAAGCTTCTTTACAAAGTTGCCTTTTAATATTTACTGAGGTTCAACAAAGTCAGTCCCAGCAGGAGGTTAAAAAAAAAAGCACAAGGAGAGGGTGGACAATGCCAGCCGGGCTGATTTCTCATCATTGCCCTCTGTGTCATGGGGTAGTGTCTGTTTCCAGGCCCCCAGGATGAATAAAGTGAGTTTCAAGGCCCTCCCCTCCTCCTTACCAGGATGAGCTCCTTGGCTCTAGGGAGTGGTGAGCCAAGGCTAGAGGCCAAAGAGGCCGGACTGTCCACCAGGTCCCGACGGGCAGGAACACAGATGGGTACCTTTCCGCAGGGGGTGGTAGCCGGGCTGGGGGGCTCTGAGGGTTGGTCCTGGGTTCGAGAAGGTAACATTGAGCAGAGTTGAAATGAGAGAGAAGGAGTCCCTCTCTATCCTCCTCCCGACTCCCACCCCAATCTCTAGAATGGGTACCCACGACCTACCACAGGAAGATTATGAAACCTCCTGCTGCCTCAGTTTACTCATCTGTAAAATGTACTTTTTTTTTTTTTTTGAGTCTCACTCCGTCACCCAGGCTGGAGTACAGTGGCTTCCTGCAACCTCCGCCTCCTGGGTTCAAGCAAGCACATCCAGCTAATTGTTTTGTATTTTTAGTAGAGACAGGGTTTCACCATGTTGGTCAGGCTGGTCTCAAACTCCTGACTTCAAGTGATCCATCCGCCTCAGTCTCCCAAAGTGCTGGGATTACAGGTGTGAGCCACCATGCCCAGCCTGTAAAATGGGTTTAATGATAGGCTCTACTCCATAAGCACCCATAGCAAGGACTACATAAGGCCTTGGTTTTATTTTCCCATTGAACAGATGGGGAAAAGTGAGGCCAGGGAAGTGGGGATGTCACTGCCCACAAATCACTTAGTGAGCCCGGGCTTGAAGTCACTCCCCATGCAATGGAGAGGAGGTCAGCCAGAGGTGTCAGGGAGCCCCCGACACTTCCTGGCCCCATCCCAGCTGTCCCACAGAGGGGGGGAACCAGGACCCCCACTACCTCTGGGTCCTCCCATTCCAGAAAACGCACCCCTTGCTCTGTGCCTAGAGTAGGGGAAGAGGCTGGACCCCTGGACTCACCTCATCCACCACCAGATTGTAGTCACTCTTGTCTTCGTCGCTTTCCTGGTGGGAGATGGGGGAGAGAGCTCATCGTGGTCATGCCCCTGCCTCCGTGCCCCCATCCACTCCCCAGGAGTTGGGGGCATGAGCCCAGCCAGTCCCAAGGCATGACTGGGATTCTCAGACCCCTGCATCCGTTTGCTCAGAGCAGAAGGGAAGGCCGCACGTGCCCGCATCTGGGAAGGACGGGGTCGGCCGGGCAGGTGGGCACCTTGTAGAGAGGACTTTGAAGGATATGGACTACATGAGTGCCCTGTGTGACTCCCGGTCCTCAGACCTCAGTTTACCCCCTGTACGGTAAGGGGAGAGCCAGAGACCAGGAATCGTCCCTACCTCCTTCCTCGATCTCGCCAACGAAGTCAAGCAGTCCCTCAGGCATGTCTGTCTCACCCATCTCTCTGGCCATTTCCACCCACTACAGCCCTAGGACAGACCTCGTACCCTCCTAATCCCTTCCTGGGGCTCCTGGCCTCCAGCCTTGCCCCCTCCAGGCAACCCTCCAAGCTGGCCCCAGATAGATTTTCCTAAGACCTATCCCCACCTCTGCTCTGCAACCCTCTATGGCTCCCCATTGCTTTGGAAGAAAGACCAAGCTCCAATTCTCTTCACTGATGCAGACAACACTATCCTGGGTACCATGGCAGGGAGCGGGGTGGGATGGGACACCACTGACATGCTGGGCTGCAGGGCAGCCTCTGGTTGGGCTGGAAACCAAAGGAAGAAAAAAGGTTGCAGCCTGGAAGACAAAATCCGCCCAGGGGGTAGGTTCTCCTACACTCCCTTCCTATGCGCAGTTTTCTTCTTTTTTTTTTTTTTTTTTTTTTTTGAGGCGGAGTCTTCACTCTGTCACCCAGGCTGGAGTGCAGTGGCACCATCTCGTCTCACTGCAAGCTCCGCCTCCCGGGTTCACGCCATTCTCCTGCCTCAGCCTCCCGAGTAGCTGGGACTACAGGCGCCCGCCACCGCGCCCGGCTAATTTTTTGTATTTTAGTAGAGACGGGGTTTCACCGTGTTAGCCAGGATGGTCTCGATCTCCTGACCTCGTGATCCGCCCGCCTCGGCCTCCTAAAGTGCAGGGATTACAGGCGTGAGCCACCGCGCCCGGCCAGTTTTCTTCTTTAAATGAAAATTTGTTGCGTCCAGGTGCAATGGCTCACACCTGTAATCCCAGCACTTTGGGAGACCAAGGCAGGTGGATCACCTGAGGTCAGGAGTTTGAGATCAGCCTGGCCAACATGGTGAAACCCGATCTCTATTAAAAATACAAAATTTAGCCAGGTGTGGTGGCGGGTGCCTGTAATCCCAGCTACTGGGTAGGCTGAGGCAGGAGAATCGCTTGAACCCAGGAGGCGGAGGCTGCAGTGAGCTGAGATCACACCATTGCACTCTAGACTGGGCAAGAGAACAAGACTCTGCCTCAATAAATAAATAAATAAAATTCATTGCCAAAAAAAACAAAAAACAAAAAACAGCTATTAGGTAAAAAGAAGATTTAAGGCTTCTCTGAGAAACGGCAATATTGGCCCACACTAAGCCTGCCAGTCTCCGAGGACCAAGTTGCAGCTGCCCCCGTAGGTGGGAGAAGGGCTCCCCAGCTGGTCACAGCCCCATTCCCCACATTCAGCCTGGCCCCTGGGACGCTAGAGTTTGAAACTACAAGTGTGCAGCTGTCTGGCAATAAGAGGAGGTCCCAGCCTCTAGGAGGTGGTCAGGGAAGGCTTCCTGTAGGAGGTGGTACCTTGTGTCTTGATGGAAAAACAGGTTTTCTAAAACGTGTGTGTTCTCGGGAAAGAAAACAGCTGGAGCAGAAGTTAGAAGGTGGGAAAATGGCTGTATGGCCCAGAGGCCACAGAGACTTCAAGCAACTGGAGTTAAGCCTTGCATCACAGGATCTGCTCTGATTGGTCACTACTCTGAGTAGTAGGGAGCTATGGAAGGTTCTGGAGTGAGAGAATCATGGCCAGAGCTGGGCTCTGGAAGGCTCTGAGGGCATGCCCACCCCAGTCCTGCACCTGCCCCCACTCACATAAGGTCCTGACAGCTCCTTCTCATCTGCTCTCTGCTTCCCACCACCACCAGGGCCACTCGGTCGCTCCTCCTCCACAAGACTCTCAGGAGGCGAGGGAGACGCACTCTGCGGAGAGACAAGGGCCAGGGGGAGAAACAGTCAGGGCCCCGGGCTCCTAGATTGCATTGTGATCCAGCCAAGACTGAGGGTCCCCACCGTTATTAGGGTCTGGTCCACAAGCTTCCCATCTGGGAAATGGGAGCTTCCAAGAGCTGACTCAGTGCTAAACTTTTATTTTCTTTTCTCTTTTGTTTTGTTTTTGACAGAGTCTTGCTCTGTTGCCCAGGCTGGAGTATAGTGGAGTCATCTCAGATCACTGCAAGCTCCGCCTCCCAGGTTCAAGCGATTCTCCTGCCTCAGCCTCCCCAGTAGCTGGGATTACAAGCATGCACCACCATACCCAGCTAATTTTTGTATTTTTAGTAGAGACGGGGTTTCGCCATGTTGGCCAGGCCTGTCTCGAACTCCTGACCTCAGGTGATCCACCTGCCTCAGCCTCCCAAAGTGTTGGGATTACAGGCGTGAGCCACTGCAAGCAGCACCTTACTTCTTCTGAGACCTCTCTGACATCTATAGTTACTTCAAAATTAAACCATTTTGGCCGGGCGCAGCGGCTCACGCCTGTAATCCCAGCACTTTGGGAGGCCGAGGTGGGCGGAGCAGGAGGTCAGGAGATCGAGATCATCCTGGCTATAACAGTGAAACCTCATCTCTACTAAAAATACAAAAAAAAAAAAAAAATTAGCCAGGCATGGTGGTGGGCACCTGTAGTCCCAGCTACTTGGGAAGCTGAGGCAGGAGAATCTCTTGAACCCAGGAGGTGGAGTGTGCAGTGAGCCGAGATCGTGCCACTGCACTCCAGCCTGGGCAACAGGGCGAGACTCCGATTCAAAAGTAAAATTAAACCATTTTTTGAAAAACTTACAGACACAGCTCGCATGACATTTCCGTTGGGGAACACCCACAGATATTGCCGAACGGATGATGGCTACACGAACGGAAGTGAGGATGGGAAGAAGGATCCAAGGTCTTGCATTCATTTATTTAATCACCCAAAAAAAGCTCGAGGTCAAATTTTTTTTTGTTTTTTGATATGGAATCTCACTCGGTCGCCCAAGCTGGAGTGCAGTGGTGTAATCTCGACTCACTGCAACCTCCACCGCCCAGGTTCAAGCGATCCTCCTGCCTCAGCCTCCCCAGTAGCTGGGATTACAGGCACCTGCCACCATGCCCAGCTAATTTTGTATTTTTAGTAGAGACAGGGTTTCATCATATTGGCCAGGCTGGTCTCAAACTCCTGACCTCAAGTTATCCACCCACCTTGGCCTCCCAAAGTGCTGGGATTATAGGTGTGAGCCACCAAGCCCGGCCATGATTGAAAATTTTAAACACTATAGCCTTGTGGGCATCTCCCACACAGAAAGGCTTCAGGAAACCGGGCTGTGGATCTTTTTGTTGTTGTTGTTGCTGTTGTTTTTTGAGACAGTCTCACACTGTCGCACAGGCTGCAGTGCGTGGTGCAATCTCGGCTCACTGCAACCTCTGTCTCCCAGGTTCAAGTGATTCTCCTGCCTTGGCCTCCCGAGTAACTGGGATTACAGGCACCTGCCACCACATTTGGCTAAGTTTTGAATTTTTAGTAGAGACAGGGTTTCGCCATGTTGGCCAGGCTGGTTTTGAACTCCTGGCCTCAAGCAATCTGCCCACCTCGGCCTCCCAAAGTGCTGGGATTACAGGTGTCAGTGCCTGCATCTGGCTTTTTTTTTTTTTTTTTTTGAGACAGGGTCTTCCTCTGTCACCCAGGCTGGAATGCATTGGTGCAATCACAGCTCCCTGCAGCCTTGGCCTTCTGGGCTCAAGCGAACCTCCCACGTCAGCCTCCCAAGTAGCTGACACAACAGGCATGGACCACCACACCCAGCTAACTTTTTGTATTTTTCTGTAGAGACGGGGTTTTGCCATGTTGCTCAGGCTGGTCTCAAACTCCTAGCCTCAAATGATTCTCCTACCTCTGCCTACCAAAGTGCTGGGATCACAGGTGTGAGCCACCACGCTCGGCCTAGGTCTCATTCTGAGGCCCCCATCGGCTCAGAACCAGCATCGGCCTTCCAAGAATATAAAGAGAGTCCCAGGGTGACACTCACTTACCCTGCTCGGGGCTCTCTCCACTGGCAGATTGGAAATGAGATAAAGAGAAAGGAGAAAGAATGAGGTGTTTGTATCCAGAGGGTACAGCCCTCCACAGTTTATAAAGCCCCCCGCCCCCACCATCCCACCCAGAGTCTCCCTATCCTTCCAACACCCTTGCAAGTGGTGGACTATCCCTCCCCTGCATTCAGATCAATGCCCAGAGAGGGGCAGTGACTTGCCCCGAGGCACACAGCACACCAGGGGTAATGTTGAACCCCAAGGCCTTGTAGCCGCTCTCATTCATCCCCTCACACTTTTTTTTTTTTTTTAAATTTATTTATTTATCTGGAGACAGAGTCTTGCTCTGTTGCCCAGGCTGGAGTGCAGTGGCCTGATCTCAGTTCACTGCAAGCTCCGCCTCCCAGGTTCACGCCATTCTCCTGCCCCAGCCTCCCGAGTAGCTGGGACTACAGGCGCCCGCCACCTCGTCCAGCTGTTGTATTTTTTATTAGAGATGGGGTTTCGGGCCAGGCACGGTGGCTCAAGCCTGTAATCCCAGCACTTTGGGAGGCCGAGATGGGCGGATCACGAGGTCAGGAGATCAAGACCAGCCTGGCTAACGTGGTGAAACCACGTCTCTACTAAAAAAAAAAATACAAAAAACTAGCCGGGCGAGGTGGCGGGCAGCTGTAGTCTCAGCTACTCGGGAGGCTGAGGCAGGAGAATAGCGTAAACCCGGGAGGCGGAGCTTGCAGTGAGCTGAGATCCGGCCACTGCACTCCAGCCTGGGCAACAGAGCAAGACTCTGTCTCAAAAAAAAAAAACAAAAAACAGATGGGGTTTCACCGTGTTAGCCAGGATGGTCTCGATCTCCTGACCTCGTGATCCATCTGTCTTGGCCTCCCAAAATGTTGGGATTACAGGCGTGAGCCACCGCGCCTGGCCCATCCCCTCACACTTTAAAAGATGGAGTCTTGGCCGGGCGCGGTGGCTCAAGCCTGTAATCCCAGCACTTTGGGAGGCCGAGGAGGGTGGATCACGAGATCAGGAGATCGAGACCATCCTGGCTAACATGGTGAAACCCTGTCTCTACTAAAAATACAAAAAACTAGCCGGGCGTGGTGGCGGCGCCTGTAGTCCCAGCTACTCGGAGGCTGAGGCGGGAGAATGGCGTGAACCCAGGAGGTGGAGCTTGCAGTGAGCCAAGATCGCGCCACTGCACTCCAGCCTGGGTGACAGAGTGAGACTCCGTCTCAAAAAAAAAAAAAGATGGAGTCTTGCTCCGTTGCCCAGGCTGGAGTGCAGTGGCCCAGTCAGAGTTCACTGCAGCCTCGACCTCCTGGGCTCAGCCTCTCGAGTAGCTGGGACTCCATCCAGGTGCATGCCATCATGCTTGGCATTTATTTACTTATAAATGAGATGGCCTCTCGCTCAGTTGCCCAGGCTGAACTCGGCTCACTGCAACCTCTGCCTCCCAGGTTCAAGTGATTCTCCTGCCTCAGCCTCCCGAGTAGCTGGGATTACAGGCATGCACCACCACTCTTGCCTAATTTTTTTTGTATTTTTAGTAGAGATGGGGTTTCCCCATGTTGGCCAGGCTGCTCTCGAACTCCTGGCCTCAGGTGATCCAGCCACCTTGGCCTCTCAAAGTGCTGGGATTACAGGCATAAGCCACCATGCCCAGCCTATGCTTGGCTAATTTTTAAATTTTTCATAGAGATGGCATCTCGCTCTATTGCTCAGGCTGGCCTCTAACTCCTGGCCTCAAGTGATCCTCCCAGCTCAGCCTCCTAAGTAGCTGGGGTTACAAGTGTGCACCACCACACCCAGCTAATTTTTAAAATTTTTGTAGAGACGGGGTCTTGCTCTGTTGCCCAGGCTGGTCATGAACTCCTGGGCTCAAGTGATCCTCTCGCCTCAGCCTCCCAAAGTGTTGGGATTACAGGTGTGAGCCACCGCATCCCCTCACGCTGATGTGTTTGCTGCCCTGGCCTTCCAGTCCTCCTCCCCAGCCCCATCCCCCCAGCCAGTGCCACCTCACGCCGCCCACTCACCTCTGGACCCCTCGGCCTCCACGCCCACACGGTCCTCCTTGACAGCCGCAGCCAACTGAGCCTGGGCAGCCAGGGCTCCAGAGAGGGCGAGCAGCCCCGTAGCACTGCCACCCACCAGCCCGGCTGGGCGGGGGGTGAGGGGCACAGGGGGTGCGTGATGGGACAGCGGCTGGAGCTGCTGCTGCTAGAAAGGAGGGAGGATGGGCCGGGGCGGGGGGCAGCGGGAGCCCAGCAGTCCCCAGGCGAAGAGGTAGACACAGGGGACGGGACCCAAGCACAGAGTGTGCCCCTGGGATTCCCAGGACCGCTGGAGCCAAGACCCACACACCACCCCCAGCTTTAACACCTCCTGGGCGGGTGCCAGGGACCTGGGAGTGGGTGTCTTCCATGGCGGGGCAGGGGCTGGAGAGACTCACCCCAATGAGGCTGTTCAGTTCCCCCACGGTGACCTGCTTGGCGCGCTCTACGGCCTGGAGCACCTGCTGCTGATGCTGGCGGGTGGAAGGGACCAGGTAGAGGGTACACTGAGCCCCTACTCACGCTGGTGGTGCCCTTAGGGGCCTGACCTCTCCCCGCCACCCTCTCATCTTTGCCCCAGTACTTCCCACTTCTCTTTTATCTTTTTCCCCCTCACTCTCTCCCTTTCCTTTTGGAGTTTTGAAATAAGCACATGGAGAAAGAAACGAAACCTAACTGCAGTTAGAATCATTACATATGAGGCCGGGCGTGGCGGCTCACGCCTGGAATCCCAGCACTGTGGGAGGTGGAGGCGGGCGGATCACCTGAGGCCAGGAGTTCGAGACCAGCCTGGCCAACATGGTGAAACCCCGTCTCTACTAAAAATACAAAAATTAGCCAGGCGTGGTGGTGCATGCCTGTTAATCCCAGCTGCTCGGGAGGCTGAGGCAGGAGAATTGCTTGAACCCAGGATGTGGAAGTTGCAGTGAGCCAAGATTGTACCACTGCACTCCAGCCTGGTGACAGAGCGAGACTCCGTCTCAAAAAAAAAAAAAAAAAAAAATTTTTTTAGGTCAGGTGTGGTGGCTGACACCTGTAATCCCAGCACTTTGGGAGGCCGGGGCGGATGGATCACCTGAGGTCAGGAGTTCAAGACCAGCCTGGGCAACATGGTGAAACCCTCTCTCTACAAAAATGCAAAAACTAGCCAGCATGATGGCGGGTGCCTGTAATCCCAACTACTCAGGAGGCTGAGGCGGAAGAATCACTTGAAATCGGGAGGCAGAGGTTCTAGTGAGCCAAGATCGTGCCACTGCACTCCAGCCTGGGCAACAGAGCAAGAATCCATCTCGAAAGAAAGAGAAAGAGAGAGAGAGAGAAATAAAGAAAGAAAGAAAAAATAAAGAAACAGGGACTGTGCAAAGGCTGAAAGGAACCTGGGGCACTCTCAGAAGAGGCGGTTTTTTTTGTTTGTTTGTTTGTTTTTGAGACGGAGTCTCTGTCACCCAGACTGGAGTGCAGTGGCGCGATCTCTGCTCACTGCAACCTCCGCCTCCCGAGTTCAAGCAATTCTACTCTCCTGCCTCAGCCTCCTGAGTAGCTGGGACTATAGGCGCACACCACCATGCCCAGCTAATTTTATTTTATTTTATTTTTTTAAGTTTTAGCAGAGACAGGGTTTCACCATGTTGGACAGGCTGGTCTCAAACTCCCGACCTCTGGTGATCCACCTGCCTCAGCCTCCCAAAATCTTAGGATTACAGGCGTGAGCCACCGCGCCAGGCCAGATTACAGGCCATTTTAACCATTTGTAAGTGCACAGCTCAGCAGTGTAAAGCACACACACAGTGGTGCAGCCACACCAGCACCATCTCCAGAATTTTCCCTTCTTCCCAAACTGAATTTCTGTCCCCATGAAACACTGACTCCCGGTCCCCTCCCCACCCCCTGGCACCCCCCATTCTGCTTTCTGTCTCAGTGAACCTGACAACCCTGGGACCTCCTAGGAGTGGATCACCCAGGGTTTGTCCCTCTGTGATTTCTCCTAGCACGACGGCAGGGGTAACTTTCATCGGGTGCCGAGTAAGCGCACCCATGATCTTCAGGGCCCTGGGTGTATGAGCTCATCTCACCTTCACACCTACGCTACTGCAAAAACAGAGAGACAAGTGTCCTGCCTGAGGCCACACAGCCAGGATTCAGACCCAGGCAGCCAACGTGCAGGGCTTGAGGGAGTCAGCTCCACACCTTGCTTCCGATCAACGTGGAAAAAAGACCCCAGTCCTCACCCTCAGCCAACACCTCCCTCCATCCCTGCAGCCCCTGCCGGAGCTGGATGCCTGGCCTCAGGGCTGCCGGACTACTGCAGTGAGAAAAAACGGTCTCTATCCGTGCTGCAGGCTACACAGCAGAATCAGTGCCTGGGGCATCCTCGCCCAGACCTACCCCCTCCCTTCCTCCCCGCCACCCTTAGGCTCACTCACCTCCTGGGTCAGGAAGGGGATAATCTGAGCGCAGATACCGCTCAGACGCTTCACAATCTCCGCCTGGCAGGAAGCAACAAGAGGAAGCTTGGAGAGGGGTAGAGATTTGCAACCCAGCTCTGGACTCCCAGGCGGACCAGGTGCTTGTAAAGCGGAAGGGTTGGGGAGGTGGCACCCGCAGGTGCACAAGGGGAACTCAGGCCAGCATGGCATGGGCCGAAGCGGGATTCAGAGCCCCACCAAGCTGTGTGCTCAGCTGAGCGAGGCCCAGCGTGGCCTGGAGCTGGGAAGACCAGGGCTGAGGTCCTACGAGTCACAGATACACCACCTGCCAGACGCACACCCGCCAGGGATTTGCAAGGGGCAGACACGCTCAGACACCCAACTCAGACGCAGACACTGAGGTGCTGGGCTCAGCTGAAACAAAGGAAAGGGGCCTCCGCCCGGAGTCCCACATTCCAGCCCTGGCTGGGCCCACGTCTCTCCCAGGCAAGGCTCCTCTCTTGGTCTCCTCCACTTCCCAGGGCTGATCTACCAGCTGGGGCTGCCTCCAGGTGGAGATCTCAGCCCTCCACACTCAAGGGAAGGGTTTCATCTGTAGAGGGTCTGGGCCCAGGTGCCTCAAAGAGGCTGAGCAGAGGAGGAGGCATGTGGGTGGGGAAGGGGGCGGGCATACAATGGCTGCGGGCTTCGCCTCTGCCTGAGTTACAGGTGTGCTGTGTGTCTGGTGGAGTCTGTGTCTCCTATTACCACCAGCAGGGTGAAACCGGGATTCCAGGGTGTCCCGCACCCCCATAAGGGGGTCTGTTGCATGGACCCATGCGACCACGCCATGCTTCAGCAGACAAGCCCCCTCCTACCCATATCAGAACCAACAGAGCCCCCACACATGCAGGAAAGCATGCCAGGGTGGGCACCCCCAGGCACCCCACACTCCCAGCCCACACCCTTCTCCTTCCCAGACACCAGGAAGTCCCAATACAAGGCTCTGCTCATTGATTCTAATATTCTGATAGAATCTAAGAGAGCCCGTGAAGCTCAGAAGCTTGGGACCCCTCTCATCCCTTTACAAACCACTGGCCGTTCTCAGGATCTCAGGGTGAAGCATGGACCACTGAAGTCAATTAAGTCAATTTTAGAATCTTTGGGCCTATTGGCTGGGTGTGGTGGCTCACGCTGTAATCTCAGCACTTTGGGAGGCCGAGGCAGGCGGATCACCTGAGGTCAGGAGTTCAAGACCAGCCTGGCCAACATGGAGAAACCCCGTCTTTACTAAAAATACAAAAAATTAGCCAGCGATGGTGGCAGGCGCCTGTAATCCCAGCTACTAAGGAGGCTGAGGCAGGAGAATCGCTTGAACCCAGGAGTTGGAGATTGCAGTGAGCCAAGATTGGGCCATTGCACTCCAGCCTGGGCAACAAGAGTGAAACTCCGTCTCAAATTTAAATTAAAAATTTTAAATTAAAATTAAAATTTAAAAAATTAATTTTTTATCTCAAAATTAAAAAAAAAATCTTTGGGTCTATCTCAGAACCTTGAGATCAGAAGTTCAGGAACAGCCTCAGAACCTTTTAACACATCTCAGCACATAGATAAGACAATCTCAGAACCCTGATGTCTATCTCTGAACCTTCAGGTCAATCTCAGAACCCTGAAGTCAATCTCAGAACCCTGAAATCTATCTCAGAGCCCTGAGGGCTATCTCTGAACCTTGAGGTCTATCTCAGAACTCTGAGTTCTATCTCAGAACCTTGAGGTCTACTTCTGAACCTTGAGGTCTATCTCAGGACATTGCGTTGAGGTCTATCTCTGAACCTTGAGGTCTATCTCTGAACCTTGAGGTCCATCTCAGAACTTGAGGTCAATTTCAGAAATTCGAGTCTATCTCAGAACCCTGAGGTCAATCTCAGAACCCTAGGTCTATCTCAGAATCTTGAGGTCTATCTCTGAACCTTGAGGTCAATCTCTGAATCTTGAGGTCTATCTCAGAACCCTCAGGTTAATTTCAGAAATTTCAGTCTATCTCAGAACCCTGAGGTCAATCTCAGAACCCTAGGTCTATCTCAGAACCTTGAGTTCTATCTCAGAACCCTGAGGTCTATCTCTGAACCTTGAGGTCAATCTCTGAACCTTGAGGTCTATCTCTGAACCCTGAGGTCCATCTCAGAACCCGAAGTCAATTTCAGAAATTTGAGTCCATCTCAGAACCCTGAGGTCAATCTCAGAACCCTAGGTCTATCTCAGAACCTTGAGGTCTATCTCTGAACCTTGAGGTCAATCTCTGAATCTTGAGGTCTATCTCAGAACCCTCAGGTCAATTTCAGAAATTTGAGTCTATCTCAGAACCCTGAGGTCAATCTCAGAACCTTGAGGTCTATCTCAGAACCTTGAGGTCTACCTCAGAACCTTGGATCACACTGAGAAGCTTTGGAAGAGGCTCAGAGCCTTATGGCACTGGGGTCAGTCTCAAAGCCCTGAAGATAGCCACAGAGTTTTGAGGTCTGTCTTGGAAAAGTGGGGTCACAGTCTGAACCATGGCATCAAATTCAGGGCCTGGAGAACAATCTCGGAACCTTAGCCAATCACACTGAGACCAATCTCAGAAGCTTCAAAGCAGGAACAGAACCTGGAGTCCATCTCAAAACTTCAGACTCTCTGGGCTGAAAGGGACCTCGAAGAGTGGTCATCCAGCCCCCTCCCGGGACAGAAGTCACCTCCACAGCCTCCCTGGCCTGGCTGCCCTGCCTCTGCTATGTGCCCTCCTTGATGGGGATGCCTGGTGGCCCCTGCCCGCTGCCTGCCTCTCTGCTGGACGCTTCAACTGCTGGCTACTGTCTTCAGAAGTTGGGACTCATTTTCCTTCCATGAGGCTGAAATTTGCCTTCCTGGTCCCAGATAGGCCCTCTGTGACCTCTGAGGAGATTTCAGGATGAGACCCGTGTTCCCTAGGTCTGCTCTGGCCCCGGCTGCCCACACTGGGTCCCTCCCAGGGCTTCCAGACCCCCATTATCCCTCCTGAACACGCTTAACACCAACCCAGTTACCTGCTTATGCATTTCAATGTTGAGCCCATAAGACATCTCATAATACTGAAAAGGAAAAACCAAGTAAGAACCTCTGCAGTGGAGATGGGTGCCCTCCTCCAGTCAGGTGATGCCAGGGTCTTCCAAGAGCCCCCCAGGTTCGGGGGATCACAGCAGGACGCAGAGCACCCCCAGCTCCACGGGGTCTCAGAAGAGAAGCCCAGAGGAGAAAGCCGGGGTTCTGCCTGGAAGGGCCCCCTCTACTCTCCCCAGACAGGCAGGGCAGGTAGGAAGCGTCCAGAGGCCCTGGCCCCACCAGGCGAGAGGTCCTCCCTGTCTCCCTGTTCCCAGAGCTGGGTGGACCCTCCGAGAGAGAGACCCTGAAATCCCAAAGCCGCCCAATGTACAGACAGGAAAGACGAGGCTCGGAGAAGGGCAGGGACCTACCCCAGAGTCCACCGTGGCTCAAAGCCCTGCCCGCCTCTCCCCGCACCCTGGCATCATAAGTGCCCTCACCATGACATAATGTCGCTGCATTTCCGTCTTCTCACTGGCCAGCTTCTCACATTCTAGCTTGAGGCTGGGAAGGAGAGAGAGGGCAAGGGGCTCCCAACCGCCCCATGTGGGCCGGCTTCCAAAGTGAGGGGCTGGATCTCCCCCTCCCGACTTCCTTACAGACCTCCCAGCACCTCCTGTCCCAGTCCCTCCCCGCCCCTTCCTGGGCTCCCAATGCCCCAGCTCTGACTGTCCCCAGACCCCTCTGCACCTGCGCTTTCACCTGGAGGCCTTTCCCGCGCCCTGGGAGCCCCTCCTCCCCGCCCTGCTCCCCGGAGGCCCCGCCCCGCCCCGGCGCCCAGGTGAACTCCCGCGGCCCCTGGGGCGGCCCCCCTCACCTGTGGTACTGAGCCTGGAGAAACTGGAATTCTTCTTTGATGCGGTCGCAGATCTCCAAGATAGAGAACTTGAAGGGCTGGCCGGACTGGAGCGGGGTCTGGGGGGGTTTGGGAAGGGACGTCAGGGTCTGAGTTCCAGGACACCGGGGACCCCCTCTCCGCAGCCCCCACTCACCGGGTGCCTTCCCTGGGGGTACATCCTGCCGATCCCGGAAGCCCTCCAAGCGCCACCAGAGCTTGATGATATGGAGGCGACAAGAGTGGGGGAGGCTGAAGTGGGGTGGGGGGGAGGCTGCCCGAAGAAAGAGGGAGGAGGGAGAGGCGGCGCGGGGCAAGGGACCCTGGAGTCCCTGGCGCGCCCCCAAGCGCGCGCGCCCGGGGTCGTGGGAGCCCCTCCCCGGGCCGGGGCGCGCGGGGCGGGCGGGAGCAGCGGACGGGGCGGGGGCGCGGCGAGGGCGGCCGCGGCAGCCGGCGCAGAAGGTCGGGCGCGCCGCGGCCGGGTTTCGGCGGCGGCGGCGCGGGCGGCGGGCCCCGCGCGGAGCCGCCTCCCTCCGGCGGGGCTCGGCCGGGAGCCTCAGGCTGAGCCGCCTTAAGGTGGCGCGGCCGCCCCCACGCACCCGCGGCCCGCCCCGCGCCCACCCCCGCGCGCGCCGCCCCTCCCTGCGCCCGCGCGTCCGGGCCCCCGGGCACCCGCCCCCTTCCTTCAGTCCCTGGGCCTGTGGGGAAACTGAGGCCGAGTGGGGAGGCGCCCAGTGCCGCAAAACAGGGTCCCCACCCCCTCCCGGAGGGGCGGGAGGAGAAACACCAGTGAAGAAATTCACATCGTGTTACCCACCGTTGGGGGGGCTTGCGGAGGGCGGGGGCCCCTCTGGAGTCGGAAATGGCTTTTCTGAGCAAGTGACATTGGGCTGAGATGGAAGGGTCAGGACGACGCAGCCTTGCCAAGCGCTCGCAGGAAGCCCTGCCAGGAAGGGAATCTCACAGCAAACACTGCTTCCCAGATCAGGCGGGGCCCTCACCCTCTGGGGGCCTCAGTAGTCTCTGCAAAAGGTCAGGGATGGTGCGCGATCTTTAGTGTTTAATTTTTTGCAGAGACAGGGTCTCACTATGTTGCCCAGGCTGGAGTACAGTGGGGCTGGAGTACAGTGGGGCGATCATGGCTCACCGCAGCCTCGAACTCCTGGGCTCAAGCGATCCTTCCCCCTCAGCTTCTCGAGTAGCTGGGACTACAGGTGTGCACCACCATGCCCAGCTAATTTTACAATTTTTTGCAGAGATGACCAGGAGCGTCTCACTATGTTGCCCAGGCTGGTCTTGAACTCCTGGACTCATTCTTCTCTCTTCGGCCTTCCAAAGTGCTGGGATTACAGGCGGGAGCCACGGCACTAGGTACTACACTTAAATGAAATGGTGCATGAACGCCCTCAGCATTTCCCTACACAGAGCAAACTTCCACAGATAGGAATTGTATTCCTACTGCCATCACCAGTGGACTGCGCTGTCTCCCTTCTCACACTGGGTTTCTTGAAGGCAGGGGCCATGTCCCACTTAGAACTGGAAGAACCACAGCTTTGCCATCAGACTCAAGTCTCTCCCAGGGCAAAGGCTCCAGCCCCGACCAGAAACCACAGACATCCAGCCAGCATCCTTCAGGCCCACCTGGGGAGTGGGAAGTTCTTATTCTCTCTGGAGAAACCTCAGGAGAGGTTCGTTAAGTCAATCAACAAACATGTACTGAGTGCATACTGTGGACCACACACTGCAGTAGACACTGGGGCACAGCTGGAAACAGAACAGAGAAAAATCCATGCCCCTTGATCATGCTTGGACCTGTGCCCTTAGATGAACAAATACCTAAGGTACCTAAGGGTTAGGGTTACAAAAACCCATTTTGTAATGGGCACAAGAGCCCTTATCAATGGGCCAGGTCAATGGGCCAGGAGTGGTGGGTCATGCCTGTAGCCCCAGCACTTTGGGAAGCTGAGGAGGGAGGATCGCGTGAGCCCAGGAGTTCAAGACCAGTGTGGACAACGCAGCGACAATACAAGATAAATGTTTGCATTTTTTGTATCTCTACCAAAAAAATGCAAAAATAATTAGCCAGGCATGGTGGTGCACACCTGTGGTCCCAGCTAGTTGGGGGGCTGAGGCGGGAGATACCTGAGCCCCAGGAGATCGAGGCTGCGATGAGTAGAGATCACATCACTGCACTCCAGCCTGGGTGACAGAACACGACCTTGTCTCAAAAAAAAAAAAAAAAAAAAAAAAAGCCCTTATCAAATTTAAAGCCATCGTTTTCCAGCCCACAGATATTTACGGAGCACCTACGTGCCAGGCATCCTTCCAGGCACTGGGATTTTAAGGGTGGATAAAGGAGACAGATCCCTGCCCTCTCTGAGTCTGTGGGATGTGAGTGACAGGCTAGGCAGGTTCACAGCTTGATAATTATGGGACTATTTGTATAGACAGAGGAAGAGTTTAGGGGGCAGTGATAGAAATTAACAAGAGGAAACCTGCTTATCGGGGGTGTCTGGGAGAGGGCTCTTGGGGGAGGGTAGCCTTGGAAATGAGACCTGAACGATGAGGTTGGGCAGCTCTGGGAAGGGAGGAAAAGAGAGAGCCTGGGATAAAGATACGTGTGTGTGTGTGTGTGTAGTACTCATTGGCTCCCTATTGTCCTCAAAATAAATCCAAGCTCGTCTCTCTTCCCACAAGGCTCTGCACAAAACTCCCCCTTTTCCCCTTGATGATCTCTTTTTTAACGTTTTGTTTATTGTCTCTGGAGTGCAGTGGTGCGATCTCAGCTCACTGCTGCAACCTCCGCCTTCTGGGTTCAGGTGATTCTCCTGCCTCAGCATCCCGAGTAGCTGGGATTACAGGCGCCCATCACCAAGCCTGGCTAATTTTTATATTTTTAGTAGGGACCGGCTTTTGCCATGTTGGCCAGGCTGGTCTCAAACTCCTGACCTCAGATGATCCACCCGCCTTGGCCTCCCAAAGTGCTGCGATTACGGGCTTGAGCCACCATGCCCAGCCCACAGTGTGTTTTGGATGTGAGTATGTTTACTCGGAGGTTGTTCGAGTCCTTGTTTGTCTCCCTCACCACGAAGAAGGCTGTGGAGGGACTGAGCCTGTCTAGGTCCCTGCAGGGCCTGGCACACGGCAAGTGCTCAATAACCAGCCTAAAGCCAGAAACCACTGGCCACATTCCCTGCTCAGAAAGTCTCACAAACAGGCAGAGCCATCATTCCACGTTGCCAAGAGTCTGTGATTCCAGGTTCTCGGGGGTCTGTGAAGTGCTGATTCCAAACCCTTTTCAGCAGGTGTTTCACTCCCCTGGAAGGCCAACATCTCCCCTGCCAGGACCTTGAGCACACATAGTGGCATCCGTCCTCATTGTCTGCAACTGTCCACACCCCACATTTTCCTTCTTGTTGGTTGTATTTTTTTGTTTGTTTGTTTTTTTGAGACAGAGTCATGCTGTCGTCCAGGCTGGAGTGCAGTGGCATGATCTTGGCTGACTGCAACCTCCGCCTCCCAGATTCAAGCGATTCTCTTGCCTCAGCCTCCCAAGTAGCTGAGATTACAGATCTCGGCTCACTGCAACCTCCGCCTCCCAGGTTCAAGTGATTCTCCTGCCTCAGCCTCTCGGGTAACTGGGATTACAGACATGCACCACGCCTAATTTTTTTTTTTTTTTTTCCTGAGACGGAGTCTCGCTCTCTCGCCTAGGCTGCAGTGCAGTGGCACCATCTCGGCGCACTGCAAGCTCAGCCTCCCAAGTTCACGCCATTCTCCTGCCTCAGCCTCCCGAGTAGCTGGGATTACAGGCGCTCGCCACCGCACCCGGCTGATTTTTTGTATTTTTAGTAGAGACGGGGTTTCACCGTGTTAGCCAGGATGGTCTCGATCTCCTGACCTCGTGATCTGCCCACCTCGGCCTCCCAAAGTGCTGGGATTACAGGCGTGAGCCACCGCGCCCAGCTAATTTTTGTATTTTTAGTAGAGACGGGGTTGCACCATGTTGGCCAGGCCAGGCTGGTCTCGATCTTCTGGCAGGTGATCCACCCGCATTGGCCTCCCAAGTGCCGGGATACAGGTGTGAGCCACCGCACCCCTCCAGATCTTCCGTCTTCTGCCAAAGCCCCGGGCTCTGGAAACCCAGTGGCTCCTTCTCGACCTCCATCGCAACGCTTGCTCACAGCAGCCTCACCTCCCTCTGCAGCGCTCTCCTGTCCTGGCGGCCCTCGTCCCTCTCTAAGCACAGGTGTGGTGGCTCAAACCTGTAATCCCAGCACTTTGGGAGGCCAAAGAGGCCAGGAGTTTGAGACCAGCCTGGGCAACGTAGCGAGACCCGCATCCCCCGCCCCACCCCTGTCTCTACAAACAAATAATAAACATAGGTCTCTGTCCTTCCTTAGCCCGGTCACCTGAATGTCACCTTGACCCATACCTCTGGCTTCCAGGGCTCTGAGACACCGCCTCCCCCTTGAGGCTTCAGTGATTGCCTCATGAGGATGGCTGCAAGCTCTGGCTCCACCTCTGGTTCCTACCCTGAGATCCAGCCCTGTGGGTCCAGCCACCAACTGGGCATCTCCCCTAGAGGTTCCCCAGATCTTAGACTCTTAACCCCTGCTTCCGTCAGGGTCCCCACACACAGCCCCCCAGATACTCCAAACCAGAGCATCAGCCTAGTCCTCTATTGCCAGCACCAATCCTGCAACCCTCCTCCTTTCTCCCCGCCCCAGCAGCCCCCACCCTGACCAGGCCTTTGTCCTCTCTCCCATCTGGACCACAGCCACCTCCTCCCTCTGAACAGCCTTTGTTTTTGGTGATCTTCAGTTGGAGCCTGGCCCTCCTTCCCTCAAACCCTCCCCTGGCTCCCTATTGCCCTAAGGACAAATGTCCAGCTTTTCAGTTTAGCACTGGAGCCTCTGCATCCCTGCCCCAGCCAGCTTCACCTTCCTCCACCAGATCACACCACACCCCCAACCCCCTCCAGCCACCCTGACCAGATTACCTAATTGGTGGTCCTTTCTTTCCCACCTCTGCGCCTTTCCCTGCTTGTTATCTCTTCCTGGAATTCCCTCCCCCTCCTTTTATGGCTGGAGAAAGTCCATTTTTTCAAGGCCTAACCCAAAAACTGTCTCCTCCAAAAGCCATCTCCCCCAGCCTCCTGTCATCCCCTCCATACGTGCATACACACACACACAGTGGACACAAACTGCTTGGTGTTGGTGGATAAGTGGATATTTAGTCTACGACCACCTCCACGTGCTGCAAGAGGCTGGAGCCCTAGAGAGGACCCAGCCCCAGGCCTTCCAGGGAGGGGCTCCCAGAGCATCTGGCGGGGACAGAGGTACGGAACACGTACCCTCCCAGGGCCACATAGCGCACTGCCCGGTGAGTGAGCGGAGGCTTCCTGGAGGAGGGCATCTTTACCCAGCAGTCTTCAGATCCCTCTACCAGGCACGTTGCACCGGGGAGGGTAAATACAGATTTGCGGATTGCCCGAGAAGCCACAAGACCACACACGCACACAGGAACACACCCCATCCCTTGGTGTGTGTGATCCGCCAGGAAGGAGGAGTTTCTGCTCTGGGCAGCAACATCCCTAACTTTGGAAGCAGCGGGTGGAATCTGGGGAGACTCAGCTGCCAGCAACTGTGTGCGATACTGGGGAACCCTTGGCCGCCTGTGACTGCCTAACTCCCCAAAATACCACATCCGGCCAGAGCAGGAAGCAGGGAAGCAACCTGCCAGGCGTGTTCCAGCCTGGGCAGAGTCCCCAGCGACTTCATTTGCCACGCGGGGCTTCACGGACCACCTCTTTGGGCCTCAGTTTCCCCAGCTGCACCATCGGGGAAGAAGCTGCCAGAGGGGAAAAGGAGCTCAGCCGCCGATCTCCCCCTTCCCACTACAGAGAGACTCAGTCCCTGGTTCCTGGCTAGGGTTTTATAATGTGGATGTGGGTTTAGGAAAAAAAAAAGGAAAAAGCTGAGAAGCTGCGCTGGGACCCCGGATTGCTCAGACCACCTTAAATCAGCCTGGCCGCCCCAGCTACTGTGGAAATTCCTTTCTCCGCGGTGGTTGGCTGGGGGCGCCAGCCAATCCGCTCGCGGCGCTCCCACATGGGCCAGTGACGTCACAGGGGAAATTGGCCAATGGGGATTAGGAGACCAGCAACCAATGACAGGAGGCACTGGGATCAGTAGGGCCAATCGGAAGAGAGCTCGGCACTCCCGGCGGGGTTTGGCGAGTGTGGCCCCCCTCCCTAGAATCTGAGACCCTGGTGGACGCCCGAGCCCAGCCGGATTGGAGGACGGGGGGATAAAGCTCCATTATAATTCGGAAACAGGGGAAAGCGAGTCACCCCCGAGCCTGGCCTATCTCCCCTTAAAAACAAGGGACCCTCGTGCAATATGCTACCTTGCAAAATCCCGGCTAGCTGGCGGAGGAGAGGTTGCATCTTTCTTCCTATTTCACAGATAGGTAAACTGAGGCAAAGAGTAGTTAAGTCACGCTGAAGACCTGAAGCTCTTACCCGAGCCTGGAGGCTCCAGGAACGGGCTCAGTTTTATTTCCCAGATTGGGGGGCGGGAGTGGGCCTATAGGTAGTCGGGGGGCGGGTGGTGCTGGTCCTTGTGCCTCAGTTTCCCCGAGCGTGCAAGCTGGAGGAGAGCACGGGTTTTCAGAAAAAGACTACGATTCCCAGAAGCTCCCGCGCGGCGCCCGCCCGGGCTGTCAATCAAAGTAACGTGGGTACCTCTCCGGCCCGCGCTCCCCCGCCCGCTACCTCCCTCCCGCCAGCTCCCGCTCCCTCCCTGCCGGCTCCCGGCCCGGCGCGGTATAATTACAGCCCATTGATCCGACCCGGGCCGGGAAAGCGGCTCCCTCGGGGAGGCCAAGCCTTTGGCTTCCGACACCGCCAACCTCTGCCTACCGCCCCCTCCAGCCGAGCTGCTGGGCCACCAGCCAGGCCTGTCCCCTCCCGCTGGCCCCGGGCTCGCGGGTGACCTCTGAGCCTCAGCTCCCCGCCACGCTTGGCGGTGTGCCCCCCCGGAAAAATCACACACACATTTCCTTCCACCCAGGAACATGGGGAGCCATCTCCCTAGAACCTCCAGGGCCTCTCTTTGAGCCTCAGTTTACCCACATGCACAGTGAGATTGCTGGACAAAACTCATTCATGAAACCAATACTCCGTGCCGTTCTGGCCTGTGAGCAGCCAGGGCTGACCTTGGTGGAAACTCAAGGAGGGGCTCCCAAGTTTGGGAGGAGGGGAAGACAGCCCAACTCTCTCAGAACCCCCGTGGTGGTCAGGGTTGGGGTGAGGGAGGATCAGAGCTGGGGGTGGGAGTCCGGGCAGGCTCTGCCAGGATTTACCGCCCTCATTGGGAAGTTGGGATAGCTTTCTAGATGTTAGGTGGTAGTATTTAATAGATGTTGGAGCTGGGCGTGGTGGTTCATGCCTGTAATCCCAGCACTTTAGGAGGCCGAGGCAGGCGGATCGCCTGAGGACAGGAGTTCGAGGCCAGCCTGGCCAACATAGTGAAACCGTCTCTACCAAAATACAAAAATTAGCCGGGCATGGTGGCACGCTCCTGTAGTCCCAGCTACTCAGGAGACTTGAAGCAGAATAATTGCTTGAACCTGGGACGTGGAGTTTGCAGTGAGCCGAGATCGCGCCACTGCACTCCAGCCTGGGCAACAGAGTAAGACTCTGTCTCAAAGAAAAAAAAAAAACAATAAAAAGGTGTTAGGCTTCAGTATTTAAGCTAGGGTTTTGCAGAATGCATAGGAGTTGCCTCATTTGAGCAGTGCCTTTAGATCACCCTAACCCTAAGTGGACAGAAGAAAGATGGGGCAGCCTTAAGCCCTTTCCTGTGACAGAGTGAGCCTTGGGCTCTGACCCCTAGCTTTGCTGTGTGGATCTCTGAACATTCCCCAGCTGTGAAGTAGGGGAGAGGTAGACACCCCCTACAGTTAGAGGGCCCTGTACCTATTTTCGCATGGGTGTTGAAGTCACCGTGGGTTCTGACCAGTGGGAGTCAGGGACTGGGAGCCCATGGCAGGAGGCACTAGGATTGGCTGAGGGGCTCAGGAACTCCAGCCTCTCCCTGAGTAAGAACTGGGCGGCTGGGGGAGAAGTCCCAGAGTGACAGCGGCTCAGTGCCAGGCATGTTCACTCTGCTAGGGTTTCCTTGTCTGGAATGCAAGGTTGATAATAGAATCTTCAAATAAGGCCTATAAAGTACTTACAATAATGCATAGTGGGCCGGGCACAGTGGCTCACGCCGATAATCCCAGCACTTTGGGAGGCCAAGACGGGTGGATCACCTGAGGTCAGGAGTTCGAGACCAGCCTGGCCAATGTGGGGAAACCTTGTCTCTACTAAAAATAGAAGAATTAGCCAGGTGTAGTGGCACATGCCTGTAATCCCAGCTACTCAGGAGGCTGAGGCAGGAGAATCCTTGAAATCCAGAAGGCGGAGGTTGCAGTGAACCGAGATCGC
This sequence comes from Macaca nemestrina, assembly GCF_043159975.1. NCBI lineage: Eukaryota > Metazoa > Chordata > Mammalia > Primates > Cercopithecidae > Macaca > Macaca nemestrina. Next base: position 2,566,037 of record NC_092144.1, read on the forward strand.
ACTACTGCACTCCAGCCTGGGCAACAGAGCAAGACTCCGTCTCAAAAATAATAATAATAATAATAACAACAATAATAATAATACATAGTAAATGCTCCATAAAGGGTGGTTATTTGTATTCCCCACATTTCTTTATTTTGTCCTTATTATTGAGACAAGGTCTCGCTCTGTCACTCAGTCTGGAGTACAGTGCCACCATCATAGCTCACTGCAGCCTTGACCTCCCTCGGCTCAAGCCATCCTCCTGCCTCAGCCTCTGGAGTAGCTGGGATCACAGATGGGTACCACCACACCCAGCTAATTTTTAAAAAATGTTTCCTAGAGACAGGGTCTCACTATGTTGCCCAGACTGGTCTTCAACTCCTGGGCTCAAGCAATCCTCTTGCCTCAGCTTCACAGAGTGCTGGGATTACAGGTGTGAACCACTGTGTCCAGCCCCCACTATGTCCTAAATGGTCCTTCTTTCCCACCCTGCCCTCACACCCTACATCTACGCTATGCATTCTCCATTGTGCCCACATCCTTGATGATCCATTGAAATGTGAATCAGGGCTGGGCATGGTAGCTCACGCCTGTAATCCCAGCACTTTGAGGGGCTGAGGCAGAGGGGTTGCCTGCAGTCAGGGGTTCAAGAGCAGCGTGGTCAGGCCGGGCGCGGTGGCTCAAGCCTGTAATCCCAGCACTTTGGGAGGCCGAGACGGGCGGATCACGAGGTCAGGAGATCGAGACCATCCTGGTTAACACGGTGAAACCCCGTCTCTACTAAAAAAAAAAATACAAAAAACTAGCCGGCCGAGGTGGCGGACGCCTGTAGTCCCAGCTACTCGGGAGGTGGAGGCAGGAGAATGGCGTGAACCCGGGAGGCGGAGCTTGCAGTGAGCTGAGATCCAGCCACTGCACTCCAGCCTGGGTGACAGCGCGAGACTCCGTCTCAAAAAAAAAAAAAAAAAAAAGAGCAGCGTGGTCAACATGGTGAAACCCCGTTTCTACTAAAAATACAAAAATTAGCTGGGTGTGGTGGCGGGCGCCTGTAATCCCAGCTACTTGGGAGGCTGAGACAGAACTGCTTGAACCTGGGAGGCGGAGATTGCAGTGAGCTGAGACTGTGCCATTGCACTCCATCCTGGGCAAGAAGAGCAAAACTCTTTTTTTTTTTTTTTTTTTTTTGAGATGGAGTCTCGCTCTGTCGCCCAGGCTGGAGTGCAGTGGCCGGATCTCAGCTCACTGCAAGCTCTGCCTCCCGGGTTCACGCCATTCTCCTGCCTCAGCCTCCCGAGTAGCTGGGACTACAGGCACCCACCACCTCGCCCGGCTAGTTTTTTGTATTTTTTAGTAGAGACGGGGTTTCACCATGTTAGCCAGGATGGTCTGGATCTCCTGACCTCGTGATCCACCCATCTCGGCCTCCCAAAGTGCTGGGATTACAGGCTTGAGCCACCGTGCCCGGCCAAGAAGAGCAAAACTCTATCCTCCCCCACCTCCAAAAAAAAAAAAAAAAGTGAATCAGATGCCATCCCTCCCTTGCTCAAGAACCTTCCATAGCTCCCTATTGCCCTCAAAATCAAATCCAAACTCCCTACTTCTGTCTATGTGATCTGACCTCCATCGCCTCCCCCTTCTCACCTCCTCCCACTCCTCCCCCTCTGCTCCAGCCACACAGGCCTCCTCCCTATTCCTCACAGAGTCTAGCCTCAAGACCTCTGAAGTGCACTGGTTGTTCCCTCTGTCTGAACCACGGCCAGCCTTTCTCTTCCGTTCAGATCAAACATCACATCCTAGAGAGGCCAGGCTGGCTAGAGTAGCTCCCCTCCTCCTACCTGCTTAGCTTCTCTCATTCTTCAGAGGCCTCGTGGCTCTCTGAACACATACTATCTGTTCGCTTCCGTGTGGATGGTCTGCCCAGGCCCCAACATACTACTGGCTACACTGTATTTATTGGGAGAGTAAGTGGACAAGCCGATAGAGGGATAGAGGCTCACCAAGGTCACACAGCATGGTGGACGCGATGCCAGGTCCCCTGTGCTAACACAACCTGTAGGGGTCAGCTGAGATCTCAGAGATCGCACTACCCCCAGAGGCTGTAAGACCCAGTGCCACTGATGTGTAAGCCTGGGTTCAAACCCCACCTCCGCCGCTGCGTCACTGTGATCCTGTACGGTGGGATAATTATAGAAACTTCTTCATTGAGTCATCACACGATCAAATAGCTCGATAGATGAAAAGGCTCTGACCGTTATTATTGTGTGGGAATGTGCGGTGCCCAGCTGGGACAATTTGGGGTGTGGAAGCAGAGCTGGGGCTGGTACCCCAGACAACCCCCATTTTTAAAGCCCTGGGGCTTTCTGGTCATTGCACCAACCCCATCACCCACACCACATGTAACCCCTCTGCACCAAGTTGGGGGCTCACCCTCCTAGGATCCCCATGGACTCTGTCTCCATCTCCACCTTCCCTCCTTCCCTGGAGAGCTCATTGCTGGGCCCCAAATTTGCCCAGCCTGGTCTCCCTGGAAGGCACAGCACAGATGGGGGTTGAACAAACCCCTGGCTGCACGGCCCAATCTGAATCTTCTTTTATAAGACAGGGTCTCACTCCGTCGACCAGGCTGGAGTGCAGTGGCTGGATTTCTGCTCATTGCAATCTCCACCTCCCAGGTTCAAGCGATTCTCGTGCCTCAGCCTCCCGAGCAGCTGGGACTACAGGCACCCGCCATCACACCCGGCTAGTTTTTTTGTATTTTTAGTAGAGACGGGGTTTCACTGTGTGAGCCGGGATGGGATGGTCTCGATATCCTGACCTCGTGATCCACCCGCCTCAGCCTCCCAAAGTGCTGGGATTACAGGCGTAAGCCACCGCGCCCGGCTTTGTTATTGTTTTAAGACAAGGTCTAGGCCGGGCACGGTGGCTCAAGCCTGTAATCCCAGCACTTTGGGAGGCCGAGACGGGCGGATCACGAGGTCAGGAGATCGAGACCATCCTAGCTAACACAATGAAACCCCGTCTCTACTAAAAAATACAAAAAACTAGCCGGGCGAGGTGGTGGGCTCCTGTAGTCCCAGCTACTCGGGAGGCTGAGGCAGGAGAATGGCGGGAACCCGGGAGGCGGAGCTTGCAGTGAGCCGAGATCGCGCCACTGCACTCCAGCCTGGGCGACAAAGCGAGACTCCGCCTCAAAAAAAAAAAAAAAAAAAAAAAAAAAGACAAGGTCTCACTCTGTCGCCCAGGCTGGAGTGCAGTGGCACGATTACGGCTCCCTGCAAGGCTTAAGCAAAATCCTCCCACCTCAACCTCCCAAATAGCTGAGACCACAATCATACACCACCACACCTGGCTCATGTTTTGAGATTTTGTAGAGATGGGGTCTTGCTGTATTACCAACCTCAATCTGAATCTTCCTCAACCAGCTTCTGGTTTGCAGTGAGACCTTTTAGGCCTTGTGGACTTCCGTTTGCTCACCTGGAAAAGGGGCATGGTACTACTGTCACCAATCCCAGAGTGGCCCTTGATGACAGCTTCTGCTGCCATTGCTTTTTTTTTTTTTTTTTTTTTGAGACAGGGTCTCATTCTGTCACCCAGACTGGAGTACAGTGGCGAGATCTCCACTTACTGCAACCTCCACCCCCCAGGTTCAAGCCATGCTCCTGCCTCAGCCTCCCGAGTAGCTGGGATTACAGGTACATGCCACCATGCCTGGCTAATTTTTGTTTTTTTGTTTTGTTTTGTTTTTTGAGATGGAGTCTTGCTCTGTCACTCTGTTGCCCAGGCTGGAGGGCAGTGGCATGATCTCGGCTCACTGCAAGCTCCACCTCCTGGGTTCATGCCATTCTCCTGCCTCAGCCTCCCGAGTAGCTGTGACTACAGTTGCCTGCTACCACACCCAGCTAATTTTTTGTATTTTTAGTAGAGACGGCGTTTCACCGTGTTAGCCGGGATGGTCTCGATCTCCTGACCTCGTGATCCGCCCACCTCGGCCTCCCAAAGTGCTGGAATTACAGGTGTGAGCCACCACGCCCAGCCTAATTTTCGTATTTTTAGTAGAGATGGGGTTTCACCATGTTGGCCAGGCTGGTGTTGAACTCTTGACCTCAAATGATCCACCTGCCTCGGCCTCCCAAAGTGCTGGGATTACAGGAGAGAGCCACCGCACCCGACCTGCCATTGCTATTATCACTGGGCTACCTGGTTGATATACACACCGTGGCCCTCTGAGTTAGGGGCTGAGAGCTTGCCCTGGGATGGGCACAGTGCCGCCTCCAGGCTTTGCCACTGGGGCTCCCTCTGCCTGGAGCACCTGCCCCTCCTCGACAGCCTCCTCCCCAAGATGGGCTCTTGCTATCAAGCCCTTCTCAACTCAAACGTCACCCCCTCAGAGAGGCCTCCCCTCCTCTCCTGGGCCAAGCAGCCCCATCTCCGTCACCAGCCGTTGCTAGATTTTTCTTTCTACCACTTGGTGTTCTCTGAAATGGTCTTGGCCTATTTTCCAAACCTTCCCCATGACTCTGTGGGCTCCGCGAGGGTCGAGAGGGATACCCAAGCCTGGCACACAGTAGGCACCCAATAAATACAGGAATGAAAGGTCTGCCGCTGCCCCAGGTGGGGTTTTAATTCCTTCCCCACCAATCCAGTTGCTGGGAGGTCAGGCTTTGGAGGCAGACAGGCCCAGAGACGCCTAGGGACCTGCCCAGGGTCACACAGCCACGTGCTCCAGCTGGGAGCTCTGTGGCTGCCCTTGAGGAGGGAGGGTGGCGGGGGCGAGTTCGAGGGTTGGGGGGGCGAGTTCCAGGGTTGGGCAGGCCTAGGGCAAGATTGCTCACCCCCTCCTCCCGCACTGCTGCTGGGGAACCCACCATTAGCCACGCGGGCCTGGCCCAGCAGGGGAGAGGGGCAGTAGGGGAGCGTGGGGAACATGGGGAGCGCGGGGAGCGTAGGGACCGCCCCTCCCCGGGACCAGGATCTGAGACAGGGGTGTAGGAGGGAAGAGGAGGGAGAAGAGGAGAGAATGGAGGAGGAAGCGGAGGGACAAAGCGGGAGGCGGCAGAGGGGAGGGAAGGGAAGGAGAGGGAAGGAGAGGGGAGGGGAGGAGAGGGGAGGAGGTCCCCGGGTGGAGGGGACCCGGTGTAGGGGCAGGGAGGAAGGAGGGGAGAGGTGGGGGAAGGGGGCAGAGGGGGCGGAGGTGGAGGGAGAGGGAGAGGGAGGGGGCGGAGAAGGGCCGGGCTTTCAGGCCTGGCAGGCGCCCAGCAACTGGGGACGGGGTAAGGGGGGCCTAGGAGGGGGTGGGCCTGGGTGGGTGGGAGAGGTTTGCAAGGGGAGGTCAGCGGCGGGGGCGGGAGCGGGGATGGTAGGGAGGGAGGCGCCAATCAAGAGATCCAGGGAAGGTTAGGGAACCCAAGCTGGCGACTTTGAAGGACAGAGGGAGAAGCCCAGAGATCGCAGAAAGAGGGAGACGAGACCATCAGAGACCCCCGAGGCAGAGGGGGCCAGACGAGGGAGATTGTTGGATAATCTGTTTCAAACCTGAGTTCTATTTGCTTCATATTAGGGGTCTGTCCCTTTTCCCCAAGTCCCTAGGGATCCTATGTAGAAGCTGTTCTCGTGAAGCACCAGTTCTGTCCATTCTCCAGTACTAGCTCGGAAGTGGGTTTCATATTCGACTTAACAATTTAAATGAATGGAAATTTTTTTTAAAGGCAGTGGGGACTCGGAGAAGGAGGGGGACAAAGACAGACATTACCCAGGAGAGAAAGTCAGAGGGGAACCCTAGGCCCTCAGAGGGGAAACCACGCAGGGGTGGTTGCAGCTCCCTTCTCTAGTTTTTAATTTAATTTTAAATTGTATTTTATTTTTTAGAGATTGGGGTCTCACTGTGTTGCCCAGGCTGCTCTCAAACTCCTGGCCTCAAGTGATCCTTCCGCCTCAGCCTCTCAAAGTGCTGGGATTACAGCCATGAGCCATCTCGCCCGGCAGAGCTTTTTGTGTTTTGTTACTGCTTTGAGACAAGGTCTCACTCTGTCGCCCAGGCTGGGGTGTAGTGGCATGATCACGGCTCCCTGCAAGGCTCAAGCACTCCTCCCACCTCAGCCTCCCAAGTAGCTGAGACCCCAGTCTTCATTACCATACCTGGCTCATATTTTTTTTTTTTTTTTTTTGAGACGGAGTCTCGCTCTGTCGCCCAGGCTGGAGTGCAGTGGCGCAATCTTGGCTCACTGCAAGCTCCGCCTCCCGGGTTCACGCCATTCTCCTGCCTCAGCCTCCCGAGTAGCTGGGACTACAGGCGCCCACAACCGTGCCCGGCTAATTTTTTGTATTTTTAGTAGAGACGGGGTTTCACCGTGGTCTCGATCTCCTGACCTTGTGATCCGCCCGCCTCGGCCTCCCAAAGTGCTGGGATTACAGGCGTGAGCCACCGCGCCCGGCCGCCTGGCTCATATTTTGAGTTTTTGTAGAGATTGGGTCTTGCTATATTACCCAAGCTGGTCTCCAACGCCTGGCCTCAAGCAATCTTCCAGCCTCGGCCTCCCGAAGTGCTGGGATTATAGGCATGAACCATGGCACCTGGAGCCTTCTGCAGTTTTTTTTTTTTGTTTGTTTTGTTTTTTGTTTTTTGAGATGGTCTGGAACTCCTGACCTCGTGATCCGCCCGTCTCAGCCTCCCAAAGTGCTGGGATTACAGGCTTGAGCCACCGCGCCACGCCTGGCCTCTGCAGTTTTTAATACCAGTCAAAACATCTAAGTGGGACCTGGGTCATGGCTCACACCTGTAATCCCAGCAGTTTGGGAGGCCAAGAAAAGCAGATCATTTGAGGTCAGGAGTTTGAGACCAGCCTGGCCAACATGGTGAAACCCCATCTCTACTAAAAATACAAAAAAATTCGCCAGGCATGGCAGTGGGGGCCTGTAATCCCAGTTACTCATGAGGCTGAAGCAGGAGAATTGCTTGAACCCAGGTGGCAGAGGTTGCAGTGAGGTGAGATCACGCCACTGCACTCCAGCCTGGGTGACAGAGCAAGACTGCGTCTCAAAAACAAATAACAAAACAACAACATTAACAACAAAAATATAAAAAGTAGGCCGGGCGCGGTGGCTCAAGCCTGTAATCCCAGCACTTTGGGAGGCCGAGACGGGCGGATCACAAGGTCAGGAGATCGAGACCATCCTGGCTAACATGGTGAAACCCCGTCTCTACTAAAAATACAAAAAACTAGCCGGGCGAGGTGGTGGGCGCCTGTAGTCCCAGCTACTCAGGAGGCTGAGGCAGGAGAATGGCGTAAACCCGGGAGGCAGAGCTTGCAGTGAGCTGAGATCCGGCCACTGCACTCCAGCCTGGGCGACAGAGCGAGACTCCGTCTCAAAAAAAAAAAAAAAAAAAAAAAAAAAAAAAAAAAAATATATATATATATATATATATATATATAAAGTAGCCCAGGCGTGGGGGTGCATCCCTGTAATCTCAGCTACTTGGGAGGCTGGGGCAAGAGAATGGCTTGAACCCAGGTTGCAGTGAGCCGAGATCATGCCACTGCACTCCAGCCTGGGCCCCAGAGACTCCATCTCACCAGAAACAAACAAACAAAAAACAAAAAAAGAAATAAAACACCTAAGTGGCACAGGGGCCTCCTCGTGACTTCCTGCCTCAGTTTCCCCTTCAGCCTGCCCCCCTGGTGTCCGTGGAGTATCTCACTAATCACACATCTGTGTGTGCCGCCCCTTTTCTGCTGAAACATCACCCATGGCTCCCTATGCCCCAGCTCCTGGCCTGTAGGGCGGGCAGGATCCTACAGGGCTGGCCCACATCCACCCATCTCACAGGCTTCTCTGCCCTTTTCTGTTTTGAGAAGGAGTCTGACTCTGTCACCCAGCTGGAGTGCGGTGGCATGATTTCTGCTCACTGCAGCCTCCGCCTCCAGGGTTCAAGCGATTCTCCTTCCTCAGCTTCCTAAGTAGCTGGGATTACAAGTGTGCGCCACCACACCCAGCTAATTTTTGTCTTTTTAGTAGAGATGGGGTTTCACCATGTTGTCCAGGCTGGTCTCAAACTCCTGGCCCGACTTGGCCCTCCTGCCTCAGCCTCCCGAATTGCTGGGATTACAGGTGTGAGCCACCACACCCAGCCTTCACTGCCATTTTCTCATTGTGTTCCCTAATCACTGCACACCTACTGTGTGCCAGGCATGATTCTAGGCCCCAGGATCTATAGTAGCAACCCAAACGGACAAACTCTCTTCACCAAACCCGTATTAGAGTCGAGAAAAGCAGCGGACAAGGGAATATTTGTTGGAACAAATTGTGCGGAGTGAGAAATGCTGTGAAGATAAAGAAGGCAGGGAAAGCCGGGCGCGGTGGCTCACACCTGTCATCCCAGCACTTTGGGAGGCCGAGGTGGGTGGATCACTCGAGGTCAGGAGTTTGAGACCAGCCTGGCCAACATGGCAAGACCTTGTTCCTACAAAAAAAAAAAAAAAATTAGCTGGCTGTGGTGGTGTGTACCTGTAGTCTTGGCTACTTAGGAGGCCAACATGGGAGGATCACCTGAGCCCAGGAGGTTGAGGCTGCAGTGAGCTATGATTGCACCACAGCCTGGACAACCAGGTGAGACTCTGTCTCAAAATAAAAATAAAGATCGCAGGAGAAAGTGATTGTGATGGGGATGACTGAACTAGGAACAGAGTGTTTCAGGCAGAGGGAAAGGCCCCACCTGGGACCATGTCTGAACACTTTCAGTTACAGAGAAGGTGCCAGGAAGGGTCAGACTGAGGCAGTGAACACGGGGTGGGGGCCGTGAGCCTCCAAGGTCAGCCCTGCCTCCACCAATCCTGCTGCACCCCAACTCTGCCTGGAATCAGCCATTCCTGTCTCTCAAGTCCTCCCTCCTCCCCCACCAGTCAGTGGGTCTAGAAACTTCTTTTTTTTTTTTTTTTTTTGAGACGGAGTCTCGCTCTGCCGCCCAGGCTGGAGTGCAGTGGCCAGATCTCAGCTCACTGCAAGCTCCGCCTCCCGGGTTTTCACGATTCTCCTGCCTCAGCCTCCCGAGTAGCTGGGACCACAGGCGCTGCCACCGAGTAGCTGGGACCACAGGCGCTGCCACCTCGCCCGGCTAGTTTTTTGTATTTTTTAGTAGAGACGGGGTTTCACCGTGTTAGCCAGGATGGTCTCGATCTCCTGACCTCGTGATCCGCCCGTCTCGGCCTCCCAAAGTGCTGGGATTACAGGCGTGAGCCACCGCGCCCGGCCTGAAACTTCTTTCTATTAAACCAAATGGTTAAGATCCTGGCTGGGCGCAGTGGCTCACACGTGTAATCCCAGCACTTTGGGAGGCCGAGGCGGATGGATCACTTGAGGTCAGGAGTTCAAGACCAGCCTGGCCAACATGGTGAAACCCCATCTCTACTAAAAATACAAAATCGGCCAGGCGCGGTGGCTCAAGCCTGTAATCCCAGCACTTTGGGAGGCCGAGACGGGCGGATCATGAGGTCAGGAGATCAAGACCATCCTGGCTAACCCAGTGAAACCCCGTCTCTACTAAAAAATACAAAAAACTAGCCGGGCGAGGTGGCGGGCACCTGTAGTCCCAGCTACTCGGGAGGCTGAGGCAGGAGAATGGCGTAAACCCGGGAGGCGGAGCTTGCAGTGAGCTGAGATCTGGCCACTGCATTCCAGCCTGGGTGACAGAGCGAGACTCCGTCTCAAAAAAAAAACAAACAAAAAAACAAAATTAACCAGGCGCCGTGGCGCGTGCCTGTAATCCCAGCTACTCGGGAGGCTGAGGCAGGAGAATAGCTTGAACCCGGGAGGCAGAGGTTGCAGTCAGCCACGATTGCACCACTGCACTCCAGCCTGGGCAACAAGAGCGAAACTCCGTCTCAGAAAACAACCAACCAACCAGATGATTAAGATCCTGAATTTCCTGCATTTCAATCCAGATTCCCCGACTCTGTGACCACTTAGAGCCTCAGTTTCCTTACCTGTAAAAATAGCCCTTCAGAGGCATTTGCAAGAATCCTTTGAGAGATCCAAATTTCACTGCATCACTCTAGCATTGCTGGAGGCAGGATGGATGTTCAGGACATCACCGCTGGTATTACTGTTATCTTTATAATTTCTTTGCCTTCCTAATTAGTCTGGTTGCTCCTGGGGGGGGTGGGGCAAAGAGGTCCCTGAGCAGACAGCAGGAGACTCAGCTACAGCCCTGACTTATTCCTGCCCTTGAGCAAATGTTCTGAGCTTCCGTGGGCCTCAGTTTTCCCATCTGCACAATGGGGAGAGAGCAGGATCATTTCTAGGTCCCTAATTCCACCAGCACTGCAGGTGCAGCTTTTATCTTCTCCCCCAAGACTGCCTGAAGGGCACACATAGGGACGGAGAAGGCTCAGCTGCAGACAATTCAGCCAGCACGGGCACCTGGCCGGCCTGACTGTGAATGTCTAATGCCTCTTAGCTTTAGCTCCTGTTCCCCCCGCTCCTTTTCCTCCCCGGCTGGGGATGGGGAAGGGGGGTTCCGTAAGTCCTCCCACCGTCTGCCAGAGCCTGGCCCTTTGGGGTGTAGAGGTGGGGGGACTGGAGGATTTTAGACCCCGGAGTCCCCAGTCCCCATCCCTGTGGAGGGACGGGACAGGCCCTCCCCCGCCCCACACCGAGAGTCCTGCCACCTGGGCCTGCGGGATTCTCCTCCCTGCACTGAGAACCATAGTGTGGATGCGGGCAACTGAGGCCCAGCAGGCAGGGGACCTCCTCACCTGCTGGAAAGTCCCTCAGAATGGGGTAGGGGGGCTGGGAGAAGAGTGGGGTCGGAGAAGGGGAGAGCCTTGGAGAAGGGGCTTCCAGAGGAAACAGGGTGTTAGAGGGGGAGAGGTAACCAGAAAGGAGTATGGGCTCACCCCAGTCCTCTCTGCTCCCCTCTGGTCCTATGCAAGGAGCTGGGAGCATGCTGTGCCTCCTCCTCCTCCCCCTCCTCTTCCCTTCCCTCCTTCCTGCTCCCCCTCCTCCTCCCTTCTCTCCCTCCTTCTCCCCCACCCTCCTATTCTTCTTCCCCTCCCTTCCTGCTTTCCCTCCTTCCTCCCTCCCCTCAGTTTTCTCCCCCACGCCCCTCCCTCTCCATCCTCTCCCTCCCCTTCCCTCCTCTCTCTCCTCCCCTCCTCCTTTCCCTCTCCCCCTCCTCTCCCTACCCCCGCCTCCCCGCTGTTCTCTCCCCTCCCCTCCCCCTGCCCTCCCCCGTCCTCCGCCTCATTAGGCGCGGCCGCGGCGCGGGGCCCATTAGCGGATCAATTAGCCGAGGTCGCCCGCGGCGCAGTCGTTAAGCGCGGGGCGGCCGCGGCGGGAGGGGGCTCGAGCCCCCGCCTCCGCCCGCCCCGGCTTCCCGGCCCCGAGCACGCCCCCCAGGACGCCCCCTACCACCCGCCCCGCAGCGGGTCCCGGGACCCTCCCCAAACCCTGTGGGGCCCTGGGAGACCCCCAGATCGCAGGCCAGGCTGTGGCTGAGTAGGCAGGACCCCTTCTTCCGAGAAGACCCCTTGTGGGGTGTCGGGCTTGTGACCCCCCTCCCGAGGCACCCTTCTGCTGCCAGCAACATCCATATCAGTAATACTTACTACTGTTATTATTATTATTACTAGCTGACACTCGAGCCCTTGCAGAAGTTCTAATTCTCAGAACAATTTTCCAGAAATTGAGATCAGAGCGTGATTTCACTTGCCCCAAATCACCCCTAAGGGTCGGAGATGGGGAACCCCCCAGTAAATGTACTGGCATTCCTGCAGTTCTTTCTGTGTGTAGATTTCACACAGAAAAATGCAACCCACACTCCCCGTTCCCTGTTCGCCCCCGCCTTGTCTTTCTCTATCGACACACCCGCTGACACGCCGTATATTTTACTTGTTTATCTGCTCACCCCAGCCAGGAGGGCGGGGCTTTCTGTCTTGTTCCCTGATGTGTCTCTGGGACGCAGGGTAGAGTCTCTATAAATGAATGAATGGGCCGGGCTGCGGTGTCTCTCGCCTGTAATCCCAGCACTTTGGGAGGCCGAGGCGGGCAGATCACCTGAGGTCAGGAGTTCGAGATCAGCCTGGCCAATATGGTGAAACCCCATCTCTACTAAAAATACAAAAAATTAGCAGGGTGTGGTGGTGGGTGCCTGTAATCCCACCTACTTGAGAGGCTGAGGCAGGAGAATCGCTTGAACCCGGGAGACAGAGGTTGCAGTGGGCAGAGATCATGCCAGTGCACTCCAGCCTGGGCGACAGAGCGAGACTTTGTCTCAAAAAACAACAGCAAAAATTAACCGAGCATGGTGGCATCCATCTGTAGTCCCAGCTACTTGGGTGGCTGAGGCAGGAGAACCCCTTGAACCCAGGAGGTGGGGGTTGAAGTGAGCCGAGATCGTGCCACTGCACTCCAGCCTGGGCAACAGAGCGACAGTCTGTCTCAAAAAAAAAAAAAAAAAAAAAAAAGAATGAATGCACCAGCCTCTGCTGTGAGCACTTTCCAGGGATTAAAATGGGGTCTTCCTAACAAGGATCTGTTCTGTAATTATACCCATTTTACAGATAGGGAAACTACGCCCCAGCGTGTTGAAGCCACTTGCCTGAATCAACCAGCTGTGAGAGGAAGAGCCAGGATTTAAACCCAGGCCGGACACTCCATGCGGAGGACCATCCTAGGACATCTGTGCCACATCTGTGACAGCTGCTGATGCCTTTCACACTCACAGTTTTTTTGTTTTTGTTTTTGTTTTTTTGAGACGAAGTTTTGCTCTTGTTGCCCAGGCTGGAGTTCAAGGGCACGATCTTGGCTCACTTCAACCCCCACCTCCCGGGTTCAAGGGATTCTCCTTCCTCAGCCTCCCAAGTAGCTGGGATTACAGGCACACACCACCACGCCCGGCTAATTTTGTATTTTTAGTAGAGACAGGGTTTCCCCATGTTGGTCAGGCTGGTCTCGAACTCCCAACCTCAGGTGATCCGCCCACCTCGTTCTCCCAAAGTGCTGGGATTACAGGCGTGAGCCACCGCACCGGGCCTGTTTTTGTTTTTTAATCAGGACAGTGTCTCGCTCACTAGCCAGGCTGGAGTTCAGTGGCACGATCATGGCTCCTTGCAGCCTCAAACTCCTGAGCTCAAGCAATCCTCCCGCCTCAGTCTTCGGAGTGGCTGGGACTACAGGCGCACACCACCACACCTGGCTACGTTTTTGTATTTTTAGTAGAGATAGGGTTTCACCATGTTGTCCAGGCTGGTCTCGAACTCCTCGCCTTAAATGATCCTCCCACTTTGGCCTCCCAAAGTGCTCGGATTACAGGCATGAGCCTCCGCACCCGGCCTTATTTTTATTTTTTGGAGAGATGAAGTCTTCGTATGTTGCCCAGGCTGGTCTTGAACTCCTGGGTTCAAGCGCTTCTCCAATGTCAGCCTCCCAAAGTGTTGGGATTACAGGTGTGTGCCAGTGTGTCTGGCTGGTCTCAGGGTCTTTGTATGGGAACTGGGGCAGGGATGTTGAGAGACCCATCCTGCTTTTGGTGGGTGAGAGTCAGAGGAGGCCTTCAGAAAAGTGACTCCTAGGCAGTCTCGGAGAATTAGAATGCCTGGGGGAGGGGGCCGGGCGCGGTGGCTCAAGCCTGTAATCCCAGCACTTTGGGAGGCCGAGATGGGCGGATCACGAGGTCAGGAGATCGAGACCATCCTGGCTAACACGGTGAAACCCCGCCTCTACTAAGAAATACAAAAAAAAAAATAGCCGGGCGAGGTGGCAGCGCCTGTAGTCCCAGCTACTCGGGAGGCCGAGGCCGGAGCATGGCGTGAACCCGGGAGGCGGAGCTTGCAGTGAGCTGAGATCCGGCCACTGCACTCCAGCCTGGGTGACAGAGCGAGACTCCAGACTCCGTCTCAAAAAAAAAAAAAGAATGCCTGGGGAGGGGAAATAAGACAACCATGTTCCAGGCAGAGGGAACAGCATGTGAAAAGGCCTCAAGGCAAGGGATAGCAAGATGTTCCACCTTGGCTGCAGCCTGTTGAGTAGGAATGAAAGATGGGTAGGGTCTCCTGGGCCGAGGTGAAGAATTTAGGATTTGTTCAAGGGCAGTGAGAGCCAAAGATAATCTTTTCTTTCTTTTTTGAGACAGAATCTCACTCTGTCAACCACGCTGGAGTGCAGTGGCATGATCATAGTTCACTATAGCCTTGACCTCCAGGGCTCAAGCAATCCTCCCCACTCAGCCTCCCAAGTAGCTGGGACCACAGGTGCACACCACTATGCCCGGCTAATTCTTGTATTTTTGCAGATAGGGTCTCACTGTGTTGCTCAGACCGGTCTTGAACTCCCAGCCTCAAGTGATTCTCTCACCTTGGCCTCCCAAAGTGCTGGGATTACAAGTGTGAGCCACCAGGAGCAGCCTGTCTTTTTTTTTTTTTTTTTGAGACGGAGTCTCGCTCTGTCGCCCAGGCTGGAGTGCAGTGGCCGGATCTCGGCTCACTGCAAGCTCCGCCTCCCAGGTTCACGCCATTCTCCTGCCTCAGCCTCCCGAGTAGCTGGGACTACAGGCGCCCACCACTGCGCCCGGCTACTTTTTTGTATTTGTTAGTAGAGACGGGGTTTCACCGTGTTACCCAGGATGGTCTCGATCTCCTGACCTCGTGATCCGCCCGTCTCAGCCTCCCAAAGTGCTGGGATTACAGGCTTGAGCCACCGCGCCCGGCCCAGCCTGTCTTTTTTCACGGCTGTGTAGTGTTCCACTGTGTGACCATGTCACAACCTACCTATTTGATTGGGAGCAATTATGACAAATCACAGCAGCTCTGAACACTCTTGTTCAGGTTTTGTTTTTTTTTGAGACAGAGTCTCACTGTCACCCAGGTTGGAGCGCAGTGGCGCAATCTCAGCTCACTACAACCTCCGCCTCAGTGGGTTCAAGCGATTCTCCTGCCTGAGCCTCCTGAGTAGCCGGGACTACAGGGCTGCCATCACACCTGACTACTTTTTTTTTTTTTTTTTTTTTTGAGACGGAGTCTCGCTCTGTCGCCCAGCCCAGGCTGGAGTGCAGTGGCGCGATCTGGGCTCACTGCAAGCTCCGCCTCCCGGGTTCACGCCATTCTCCTGCCTCCGCCTCCCGAGTAGCTGGGACTACAGGCGCCCACAACCGCGCCCGGCTAATTTTTTGTAATTTTTAGTAGAGACGGGGTTTCACCGTGGTCTCGATCTCCTGACCTTGTGATCCGCCCGCCTCGGCCTCCCAAAGTGCTGGGATTACAGGCGTGAGCCACCGCGCCGGTTTTGTATTTTTAGTAGAGATGGGGTTTCACCATGTTGGCCAGGCTGGTCTGGAACTCCTGGCCTCAAGTGATCCGCCTGCCTCGGCCTCCCAAAGTGTTGGAACGACAGGCGTGAGCCGCCGCACCTGCTAGGACCTCTTCATGTTCTAGGAGGGTGTCTCACATTGGAAGGAACCCCATCCTCCCCCGGGGGCAGCCACGACACAGAGGCAGGGACACAGCACTGAACCTTCTCACATCTTTATTTGAAAGGCACAGCTAAGCCCACCCTTGATACAGCATTTTCCACTTCTCTCTGTAGAGATCAAACGACCGAACACAAGATAAGCTGACTATATACAGACACAGGTGTGGGTGTTGCTTTTTTTTTTTAAAAACATTTTTGTCTTTTTTTTTTTTTTAATATCCCCTTTCTTAAAAGACAAGCTAGTATACTGGAAAAAGAAAAAAATAATAATAAAATAAAAACCAAGACAACTTTAGTACCCTCATCTTTATTTGGGAAGGGGAGGGGGAATCCTGGGTCGCCCGCCCTCACCCTGCTCCTCCCAGCACAGCTAAGCTCGTCCCTCGTGCCCCCTCTTTTGTGGGCAATGGGAGAGGACCAGGCGGGCGTGGAGGCGTCTGGAACTAGCAGAGGTGGTGAGTGGGACAGGAAGTGGAGGTGGGAGCAGACCTGGGACCCCGGGTCGGGGGAGACTCGGGGTGCCCAGGATGGGAAAGGGGCAGCTAGCATTGCGTGCATGCAGTACCAGGGTGAGAGCGCAGTGGCGTGTGCCCCGAGGGGCCCGGGCAGACTGTCAGTTACACGTGTTCAAAACGGGGGAATGGCCAGGGGTTCTGGGCTTCTCGAGGTCTTGCTCCCTTGGGACCTGGTCTCCCATCTGAC
Organism: Macaca nemestrina; assembly: GCF_043159975.1. Classification (NCBI taxonomy): domain Eukaryota; kingdom Metazoa; phylum Chordata; class Mammalia; order Primates; family Cercopithecidae; genus Macaca; species Macaca nemestrina. Next base: position 2,582,180 of record NC_092144.1, read on the forward strand.
CCTCCAGGCCTCAGCTTGCCTCACATGTCAGGGCAGGTATCCACCTATCCAGGCTGCAGGGGAGGAGGAGGGAGGCCGGGACTGGGGTAGGAAGAAAGCTAGAGGTGGCCTGCAAGTCGGACTGGGGCCTCCGCAGGCAGCCGCCATAAATACTATGGGAGTTTAGCCAATCCCGAGCTCCGCTGTGTCTTGTGCTAAACATTCTTTCTCTCCGTGCCTCTGTCTCCCCTCTGTCCCCCCTCCCACCCTCCCCGTCCCGGCCCCCTGCTAATCCGACTTCTCGCCGTCATCCTCCTGGTGGGTGTCACCGTCGTGCCCGTTCTTGTCTTCCTTGGAGAGGTGGGCCTGGGAACCCAGCGCGGACAGCGAGAGCAGGCCGGTGCCTGCACTGACCGCCGGCAGCGAAGGCGGCTGCAGCCCCACAGGCAGTGGGGTCAAGGGCAGGGCCAGGGCCTGCAGCTGGGACAGCTGGTGGGCTTGGAGCTGCTGCTGCAGGACGGGGGAGGGGAACGTTAGCTGCCTAGGGCCCACCTGTCCCCTGCCCACCCGCCCAGGTCCCCATACGTACTCGGATGATAGAGTTCAACTCAGGAGCGGTGACCTGCTTGGCCCTCTCAATGGCTCCCAAGACCTGCTGCTGGTGCTGGAAAGGGGTGAGGAGAGAGAAGAGGCAGTGATTCCTCCTGATCCTGACTGAGAGAGGAGGTGGGGGCTACCCTGGGGCCAGGAGGAGCCCCGCTACCAAGGGGGCCATCATGTCTGCTCCTCCCAGTGGTTTTCAGCCCCATCAGAAAGCGCCTTCCCTCTCTCCAACTGCTTCCTTTCACCAAGCTCGTCTCTTCATCTGGCCAATGGAGATAAATGGAAAAGTGCAGAAAACGATTAAAAGGGTTTTGTGCCAAGTAGTTAGAAAACGGCCTTTGAGTGAGTCTGGGAGAAACCCCGGATCCTGACCTATCCTATGTCCGCAGCCATGTACAAAGGCGTGAAAGACGTGAATATTTGTGCAGTACACAACCTGCCCAACTGTACAGGGATGTACTGATCCTAGGAGCTCCAAGACTGTGCCCTGAGTCCGGCCAAATTGAGCCCTTCTCCTACCATGGCTGGAGAGGGCCCAATGAATTCTGGCAGAGCCAGCTGGGGAATGGGCCTAGGTTCAGGGCAGTTCCTCCCCCAGCTCTCCCCAAACACCTGACTCTGTGGCCAGCAGATGCTAGAATCTATCAATCTCCCTTTTTGCTTTGGCCACCAGGAAGCCTCCGTTCTGAAGAGTTCCAATTGCCCTTTTCTCTAGGGCTTTCATTGGGTCCTTCTAGACTTGTCCCTGGGCAAAGCAGGGCACCCAAAGGAACCTGAGATACAGCGATTAAAGAGGAAATTACAAATTTTTGACAGTAAACTTGGCAGGGACAGGAGATGGGCCTTACATGGCCCTGGGGAGGGGCAGCCTTGCATCCTGAGCCTCAGAACCCAAGAAAGGAGAAGAGAAGCTGGGCATCAGGTTCCTCTGGGTGTGTGTGCATGTGGTAGTGTGTGCTCAGGATCACATGTGCTTACGTGTAGCTGCACATTCCTGCGTGTGTGACCCTGTGCTGTCTGCACGCGCCGTGTATCCGTGTGTGTCTGCGTCTGTGTGTGTATCTCCCGTATGTTGATGTGCTCATACCTATCTATGTGGCTGTGTCCATGGGGGACCGCCTGTGCTACCCCATCCCCGCAACACACCCTCTAGTCTTTGGTTCTGTGCCACCCGCAGGGCCTGAAGGATGTTCTCAAGAGGGTGAAAGGAGGAAGAGAGATGAGAAAAAAACATTCCTGGTGCAGTTTTGGCCCATCCGACATTTCTACCTATGACATGACTCACTCCAGCTGGGAATTCCAGAGCAGGGTGAGGCCCGGCCCCCACACCCCTGTACCCCTGGAGTGTCTCTGGCCCAGGGATTCTTCTGCATAGGCCAGCTCTGGTGCCCAGAGCCGGGGAGGTCCAGAGAGGGGAGGCATGTGCCCTGGGGCACCCAGCACGCCCCCCAAGATGGTTGCAGCGGACAGGGGCTGGGCAAGGGGAGGGCCCCCTGGCACCCCCTCCCTGAGGCCCTGGCTCTTACCTCTTGGGAGAGGTAGGGCAGGACCTGGGCACAAATCCCGTTCAGCCTTTTGACAATCTCCGCCTGGAACACACAGATGAAGTCAGCGTCAGTCCTGGATGGGTGGCAGGTGCAGGCCAGCCCCAGGAGGCCCGCACGGGGCCCAGCCCAGCCCTGCCACTTGCGGCTTCTCTCTAAGAGGGGCTAGGTCTGGCCAGGGTGGGATGAGCAAACCCGTGTTCGGGCCCAAGGGCAGCCAGTCAGTGGCAAAGGTGGGGCTGGAGACCGGCTGTCGCCTGCAGCTTAGAGTGCAGTAAATGCAGGATGAGGCCAGACTGCACATTCCTCGGCTACATTCCTCAGGGCTGGGCCACTCAGGCCCCTGGCAGATAGTGAGCGCTCGTGGGAATGTAGGGAGGGCTGGGGGCCACAGGTTGTGGGGAAGGTCTCCGCCTCTCCCGCCACCCCCAGAAAACACTCCAAGGGAGGCGAAAGAGGCGGTGGGGAGGAGAGTGGGAGCTTGGGAAGGGCTTAGGAGGTAACAGGATAACAGGGCTGGCTGGGTGCCCAGCCAAAGGCCGGCTGCTACCTGCCTGGGGGTGCCCAAGGGGGTGCTGGAGGCGGGGGGCAGAGGGGGAGGAGGGGGAAAGGAGAAGGAGGAGGAGGAGGAGATGGGCGTACCTGTTTGTGCATCTCGATGTTCAAACCGTAGGACATCTCATAGTACTGTTTGGGGGAGAGAGAGAGGGAGCGGGAGATGAGGGCAGGGAAGGATGGGGGGGCATGGAGACAAAGAGATAAGGGAATGGTAGAGACAGACAAAGGGGGGAGACAGCAAGAGACAGCTGAGGGCAGGAAAGAAACGAGGCAGGTGGGAGGGAAAGAGCAGGAGGGAGAGACGCCCACACCCAGCGTCCCAGCCAGCCCGGGAGAGGGGCAAGGGGCCTGCTGGGGCTGCGGATGGAGACTGGAAGCACTTTAGGTCCCTAGCCCTGGCCTGGCTCCTCCCCCACTCCGTGTGCACCGCGAGAACACGCATTCCAGGGCTCCTAATCTTGTATCTTTCTATGATCTGTCTGCGGGTGGGCCCAGACTCCAGAGAAGTTTGCCTGCCTGGGTATAAACAGTGAGGGATAAACAAAGCCTGCTGGCTCTGGGGCCAGCAGCTACCCCTGCCCCAAGCCCCAGATCTCACCCTGCCCCTCCCCTGCTCTAAACCCTCCCATGGCTCCCCATCACCCCTGGGGGAGAAAACCAAGTTCATTCCCTGGCCTTCACATAGCTTCTCCGTCTCTGTCTGGTGAACTCCTACTCATCCTGCAAGACCCCAGCTGTGTGCCCCACTTCTCCATATAGTCTTCCTCAGGCAGGTCCTAGGTACCTCTATCTGCCCCCAGCCCTATCCTTCTGGCTGGGAGGGTTAGGGTCTGGCTCTGCCTCCCCCACAGTCTGGGAGATTTGGGTTCTGGGCTGAGACCCCAGCATCGCGGCTTGAGGGCCAGGCCAAGCGGGGGTAAGGGAGGGGATTTTTGATGCAGAAATTGCCACCTGGTGGTTACTAAACTGAGCAAGTGATTCTGGCAGCAGCAATGCAGTGTCACACCTCAGCCCCCCAAAATAAGCAGGGCTCAGACTCCCTCCCACAGGCTTCCTCTTTTGAGCTCGGGCCCAAAGGGGTTAAGCGTGTGGACGCTGGGACCTTGGCGGTGGGGAGGGACCCGGCTGCTCCCCCACGTCAGTTCCTGGCTGTTGGCTTTCACAGCCGGTGAGCCTCCTCCTCCTCCCTCCTCCGCTGCCAAGGACAGCCGGGGGACCTGGCAGGGCCGGTCTGCAACCCGGCGGTTTGGCACCTAGGCCACTGCCTCGGCCAGCTGCCAGGCTAGCGAGGCAGGCTCAGCCCAGCAGGGGCCGGCTGAGTGGAGAACAGGCCCCGAGTCCTCGCGCTTCCCAGGGGAGGTGGCCGGGGTTTAGGGAGCAGCTGCCCGTGGTGGATGGGATGTGGGGGGCCTGTCCCCCACCCCCAACACTGGACCTAGGGGCGGAGTTACTTTACCATCACATAGTGACGCTGCATCTCCGACTTCTCACTGGCCAACTTGTCACATTCGAGCTTGAGGCTGAGGAGGCACAGGGGGAGACGGGGTGGTTGGTGGCAGCTGGATAAGAGCCCCCCACCCTCCGTGATCCAGGGGAGGAAACTGAGGCTCCAAGGCCCCAAGACCCCTGTAAGGGAAAGATCAGCCAATTCTCAGAGGATCATTTTTTTTTTTTTTTAATTGAGACGGGGGTCTCCCCATGTTGCCCAGGCTGGTCTCAAAAACTCCTGGGCTCAAGCAATCCTCCTGCCTCGACCTCCCAAACCTCTTAGGATTACAGATGTGAGCCACCCACTGTGCCTGGTCAATGAAGCCATAAACTTTGATAGGGGCTGAGGACGTTGAATTGAGGGGCAGGGAAGCTGGTAACAGTTGAGCTCTCTGTGATGCTGGGGGGAGGGGAGAGCATCAGGGCCCCTGACTGTAAGAAGGGGTGATGAAACCACCTTTGCAGATCTGGTCGGGCGAAAATATCCAACATTATAGGAACAACTGAAGTTAGAGGACGCACAGCAATGCTGGCTCAGAGAGTTTCACGAGCCTTTACCTCTCACGATCCTGATGAGGCCCGCAATGTCACTGTCATGCTCCTTTTATAGATGACACAGTGGACACCCAGAGAGGGTGAGGAGCTGCCTCAAGGTCACACAGCCAAGCAACAGCCCAAGCTCTCAACCACAGGGGAAAATTTTCCAGACCCAAATAGAACGTACAAAGAGGCTGAGAGCGTCTGGGGCTGCGAGGCGGCTCCTAGCTGGACTTCCCACGGGGACCCTAGCTTCATGGGGGGCCTGGGCTTCCCGGGCAGACCCCTCAGCTCCCTCTTAGTCCTTCCTAACAGCCTTTTATCTTTAGCTGAGACAAAACACACCATTTCTCCCACTCCACCTGGCCAGGCCAGGTGGCTGACACCAGAGCTTCTTGTAGGCCCTCCCCGGAAGGAGGAGCTGTGGGACGTTTCTCAAAGCCCCCATGAGGGCGTCGTGGCCGGAGGGAAGAGAGCAGGCAGGAGGGCCTCCCAGTCCAGGAAAAGAACTGGTGATGGTGGTGGGGGAGGTGTCCTTTAACCTATTTAAATCCAATCCAGCACAGGCGCCCTGCGGACCTGGCTGTGGCTTACCTGTTTCTACCATCCCTGCCCCCTCTCGGACTGGATTCAAAGCTCAGCCCTGCGTCTTCCCTGCTGTGTGCCTCTAAGCAAACTCCACTACCTCTCTGGGCTTCACTTCCTCCTCTGTGAGGTAACACTAACCTCGCAGGGTGTGGTAGAGAAGAGTCAATGAATTCAGACAAGGAAAGTTCTACAACAGTACCTGGCATACAGTAAGCATCCTATAAATGCACGTGGATCTTAGGATACCCCAGGAGCCTGGCATTTTGCTCCACCAGAGACAAGTGTGCCGGGTTGAGGATGCTTTGGCCGCCACCAACTTTTCTCTAGGTTTCTTTTAAAACGTGCATTTGTTGCTACCGTTAAAAAAAAAAAAAAAAAAAAAAAGAATTGGGGCAGGGTGCAGTGGCTCACGCCTGTAATCCTAACACTTTGGGAGGCCGAGGCGGGTGGTTCACTTGAGGTCAGGAGTTCGAGACCAGCCTGGCCAACATAAAGAAAGCCCATCTCCACTGCAAATACAAAAATTAGCCAGGTGTGGTGGTGCACGCCTGTAATCCCAGCTACTTGGGAGGCTGAAACAGGAGATACGCTTGAACCCAGGAGGTGGAAGTTGCAGTGTGCCGAGATCGCGCCACTGCACTCCAGCCTGGTGACAGAGCAAGACTCCGTCTCAAAACAAAACAACAACAAAAACAACAAAAACAACAAAAACAGTTTCACTTCAAACCCTGGATTTCTGGCCTTTCTTGAAAAATAGGGTGATCCGGCCACCCAGTGGCTGTTATACCTCGAACATCCGGTGCGTGCCTTGTATGGCAGGGACCCTCGTTGGGTAGCAGGAAGCGCAGGCCCAGCGGATGAAGACCCCAAAGCTCAGAGAGGGCTTCCGGCTTAGCAGAGGTCACACAGCACTGTGACCGCCATCTGATCCCTTCCCTGTGGAATCAGGTCAGCCCCAGGGCTCACCAGGCAGTCTCTAACCCTTCACATCGAGGGACCCGAACAAAAGCTCTGGGGCCTGCGTGGAAAGCCGACTCTAGCGCCTTCGACCGTCAGTGTCTCAGTTTGCCCATCTTGAGAATGGGTACGACAGTCGGACAACAGGAAAGATGAAGCTTGAGGAGGCATGTATGGTCTTTAGCACACAGGGAGCACCCAAAAAGGTTGGATATTTGCAATAGCAACAACAAAATTGACATTCCCCTTTCTACTTGGAGGGAATCCAGGATCCTTCCAGGAACATTTCTGGGGTGGGCACACTTCAGTTTGGAGAGAGCCCCAAGGCCAAACGGGGGTTTGAGCGTAGCCTGACTTCCTCCAGATTCCCAGGCCCGGCGTGCCCCTCCAGAGTAGGGCAGGTGAAAATCTGTATCCTTAAACCTTAAACCAGGAGAGAGACCTGGTGCAAACCTCAGCCTTGCCACTTCCTCAACGCTACGGACATCCCCGAGGAAATAACCTCTCTGGGCTTAAGTTTCTTCTTCTTTTTTTTTTTTTTTGTTTTTTTTCGGACACCGAGTCTCTGTTACCCAGGCTGGAGTGTGGTGGTTCGATCTCTGCTCACTGCAACCTCCGCCTCCCGGGTTCAAGCAAGTTTCCTGCCTCAGCCACCCAAGTAGCTGGGATTACAGGCGTCTGCCACCACACCCGGCTAATTTTATATTTTTAGTAGAGACGGGGTTTCGCCATGTTGGCCAGGCTGGTCTCGAACTCCTGACCTCAAGTGATCCACCCGCCTCAGCCTCCCAAAGTGCTGAGGTTACAGGCGTGAGCCACCGGTGGCACCCGGCCTGGGATTAAATTTCTTTAAGTGTAAAAGGACTAAATAGTTCCTTCCCCTTAGATACCACAGCATGGCAAGCTCTTCAGAAACGCCAGGAGATTTCTGAAAGAAGCACCTGGGAGAATCTGACTGATGCTGGGAACCCTTTCTCCAAAACTGGGCAAAGAGAGATGACCAGGCTGCAAAATGTTTGTTTTGGGGGTTGGGGGGACGGCGAGTCTGTGCCCTAACTCCAATTGTCTTTTATCCAAGGGGGGACTTGGGGGGATTGGGTAGGAGGGAGGGGCTCTGAAGCCACACAGCTGGGTCTTTGGGCAAATTATTTAACTTATTTTGTGCCTCAGTTTTGTCCTCCACAGAATGCAGCTGTTTAAAAAAAATGAATTCCGTATTTGTCAAGTATTAGGTCAGAGTCTAGCATACATTATTTTCCCAATCTCCCCTCCAGGCCTCAGCCTTGCCATCTGCGCAGAAGAAATGGGGTGGGGGGCTCACCTTCTCGGGACGCAGGGACCCTCGGCCCCCCAGCTCACCTGTGATACTGAGCTTGCAGTAGCTGAAATTCGTCTTTGATGCGGTCGCAGGAGTCCGAGGTGGTGAATTTGAGTTGCTGGGGTAGGTGCGAAGAGCCCTGTGGGGGGCGGCCCGGGTCATGCCCTGGCTTGGGCTGGACCCCCCTCGAGGGCCAGCCGGGAGGGAGCGGCCGCGCAGCTGCGGCGCCCCCCCTCCTGCCCCACTTCCTGGGCCCGTGTTTACGGCCCCTGGCGCGGCCCCCACCCGCGCTTCCTGCCCCCCGCCTCTCCCGGGGGAAGCCGAGGGGGTGGGTGCGCCCGGAGCCGCCCCGACCCCCGCCACCTCCAGGCAGTGGGGGTGCGTTTTAAGGCCTGCCCTAGATGGGGGGCAGGGTGCGCCCTCTACCGCCCCTCCAAAGCGCCGGGAGGGAGTGCACATCCGAGGGGGGTGGATACGCACCCTATGGAGCCCCCTCCCCAAGTTGGGGGGCAGCGAGTCCTCCCAGCAAAGCCCTCTTGGTGGAGGGGTCTCTCGGCGCCCGAAATCTTCCCGTGGGGCCCACCCCAGATTCCCAGCGCCCTTCCTCGGGGACGCGCTCTTCCGGGAGGGGTGCGCCTCGGATCGCCCCCCCACCACAGGCCCCCAAAGGATCCCCGCGCTAGAGGTGCCTGGCGGGGCTCCCGGAGCGCCCCAGGCCCGAGGCCAAGGCCGTCCGAGGCCCTGCCTGTCCCGGCGAGGGGGGGGGCGCCAAGCCGGGAGCTGGGACGGGGGTGCTCGGGGCCCGGAAGCTGGGGTGGATCGGGAACTGGGGGGGTGTCCGGGGGCCGGCGGCAGGAGGGGGGTCGCGCCGGGCTTGGAGCTGGAGAGGGAAGACAGGGCCGGGGAGTTGGGGGGGGGTGCCGGGCCGGAGGCACCGGGCCTGGGGGTGGGGGGCGCGGGGCCGGGAGCCGGGGGTGGGGAGCGCAGGGCCGGGATCCGGGGTGGGGGCGCCTGCCGGACGGACCCCGCTTACCGAATGCCTGCTTTGTGGAAACATCATGTCAGTCGCGGCGGGGGGCGCGGGCTGCGCCCCGGCTGTGCGCCCCGGCTCGGGCTGCTGGGGGCGCCGGGCGGCCGCGCCTTTGTCCCGGCGCCGATCGGCAGCTCCCGGGGCCGCCGCCGCCTCCCGCGCCCGGCCTCGCCCGCTTCCTGCGCCCCCTCCCCGCGCGCCCGGCCCCGGCGCGCCCCGGGCCCCGCTTCCTGCGCGCCCGGCGCCCCTCCCCGCCCCTCCCCGCCGCCCGCCTCCCCGCTCCCCGGCCCCACCGCTATTGTCTAATGGCGGCGACGCCGGCAGTGGCCGCGGCTCGGCTGATGCTGAGGCTCCGGCTCCACCTGCCGCCGCCGCCCGTGCCCCGTGCGCGCCGCCGAGGGGGGGGAGGCGCGCGCCCGGGGAGGCCTGCGGATCCCCACCCCGGCCCGCCTCCCCAGGGCCCGCCCGCCGCGGTGACCTTGGGCCCGGCCCGCCCCCGCCCCGGGCCGCGGCCCCCGCCACCCCCCCCAACCCAGCAGCAGGCCGGGCCTCGGTTTCCCCATCTGCCAAAGAAAAGGAACCCGGCTGCCCGCGTCGAAGCCGCCAGCCCTGCCGTGGCACGACCTGGACGCGTGCCACGGACGTGCTCTGTGACCTTGGCTCTGGCTGGGCGGTGGTTCTCGCTGAGCCTCAGTTTCCTTTTCTGCAGAAAGGCAGGGGTAATGCCGCCTTTCTCAGGGAAGCCATTCTTGCGACACATTTATAGAACGCCTACTGTGTGCCAGGGCCTGCTGCTCCAGGGCCCTGTGGTGGGGGCGGGGGTGGGGGGTCCCTGCTCTGGTGGTGGTGCCTGGAGACAGACAGAGACAAATTAACAAGCTGAATTCCCAGCAGGTCAGATGGTGGGGACCGTTCTGCAGAAAAACCAGCCGGGAGGATGGCAGGGTAGGAAGATGCAAAGTTAAACAGGTGGCAGGGAGGATCAGAGAGAGCTTCCTCCGCCCCTAAAACGACCCAAAGAAGGAGAGAGAACAGGGGGATGGGGTACAGAGGTACTCAGAGGCAGGACCAGCAGGTGTAAAGGCCCTGGGGCAGGACTGTGCCTGGCATCAGGGTGCCAGGGCGGAGGTCAGGAAGGCCGGAGGGAGGCAGGGCCTGGGGCTTCATGCATTTGCCCAGGCCCCCCCCCCCCTCAGCAGGGCTTGTGCTTGGGTTAATATTTAGTGCTGCATTTTGAGATTCCTAATCATTTTTGAACAAGGGGCCTTTCAGTTTTCTTTTGCACTGGGCCCTGCTAACTCTGTAGCTGGTGAAGCAGGCCAGTCCAGCAAGGACTTGTGGGCCATGGGGAGGACTTGGGTTTTTGGGTGAGTGAAGTAGGAGCCCTGGAAGGCTGTGGGAGGAGGAGGGATGGGACCTGGTGGTTTGTTTTTTGTTTGCTTTTGAGACGGAGTTTCACTCTTGTTGCCCAGGCTGGAATGCAATGGCACGATCCCAGCTCGCTACATCCTCTGCCTCCCGTGTTCAAGTGATTCTCCTGCCTCAGCCTCCCGAGTAGCTGGGATTACAGGCACGTGCTACCACGCCCGGCTAATTTTGTATTTTTAGTAGAGACGAGAGTTCTCCATGTCGGTCAGGCTGGTCTTGAACTCCCGACCTCAGGTGATCCACCTGCCTCGGCCTCCCAAAGTGCTGGGATTACAGGCGTGAGCCACCTTGCCCAGCTGTTTGTTTTTGAGATGGAGTCTCACTCTGTTGCCCAGGCTGGAATGCAGTGACGTGATCTTGCGTCACTGCAACCTCCGCCTCCCGGGTTCAAGCGATTCTCCTGCCTCAACCTCTCGTGTAGCTGGGATTACAGGTGCGTACCACCATGCCTGGCTAATTTTTGTATGTTTAGTAGAGATGGGTTTCACTATATTGGCCAGGCTGATCTTGAAATCCTGACGTTGGGTGATCCTCCCGCCTCTACCTCCCAGAGTGCAGGGATTACAGGTGTGAGCCACCGCACCTGGCTTTAGACTTGTGCTTTTGCTCTGAGTGAGGTGAGAATCCTGGAGAGCCGTGGGAAGAGGAGGAATGGGACCTGGTGGCGGTTATGAAAGTATCCCTCTTTCTGCCATTCAGAGAACAGGCCCCAAAGAGGCCATTGAAATAAGGCTGTTCCTTTAAGGTCCTCCTTTGGCAGGTGCTGAGCACACAGTCTTTTCATCATCGTCATCCACTAAGCAGCCTGCTCCCTTGGATGAATGCAACTGATTTGGGCCTTGGGTGTTCCCATCTGTAAAATGGACCCGGAACCCCAGCCTCCTTACCTTGGCAAGTAAGGGTGAGAGCCCTCAGTGTTCAAGATTAATAATCTTTAAAGCAGTGTTTTAATATTTTTATTAAAATTTTTTTTTTTTTTGAGACAGCGTCTCACTTTGTGGCCCAGGCTGGAGTCCAGTGGCTCCACCTGGACTCATTACAAGCTCCGCCTCCTGGGTTCACGCCATTCTCCTGCCTCAGCCTCCTGAGCAGCTGGAACTACAGGCATGAGCCACCACTCCTGGCCTAAAAAATTTTTTTAGACAGTCTTCTGTTGCACAGGCTGGAGTGCAGTGGTGCAATCAGCTCTCTGTAGCCTCCCACTCCTGGGTTCAAGTGATCCTCCCACCTCAGCCTCCTGAGTAGCTGGGACTACAGGAGTGCACCAGCATGCCCAGGTAATTTTAAAATTTTTTGTAGGCCAGGAGCCGTGGCTCATGCCTGTAATCCCAGCACTTTGGGAAGCTGAGGCCGGTGGATTACAAGGTCAGGAGTTCGAGACCAGCCTGGCTAACATGGTGAAACCCCGTCTCTACTACAATTACAAAAATTACTAGCGTGTTTTGGCGTGCACCTCTAACTTCAGCTACTTGGAGGCTGAGGCATGAGAATCACTGGAAGCTGGGAAGTGGAGGTTGCAGTGAGCCAAGATTGTGCCACTGTACTCCAGCCTGAGTGACAAGAGTGAGACTCTGTCTCAAAAAACAAAAACAAAAAAACCCAAAAAGATTAGGATTAGGAAAGAAAAACTCGGCCGGGCGCGGTGGCTCACACCTGTAATCCCTGCACTTTGGGAGGCCGTGGTGGGCGGATCACGAGGTCAGGAGATCGAGACCATCCTGGCTAACACGGTGAAACCCCGTTTCTACTAAAATACAAAAAAAATTAGCCGGGCGCAGTGGCGGGCGCCTGTAGTCCCAGCTACTCGGGAGGCTGAGGCAGGAGAATGGCGCGAACCCGGGAGGCGGAGCTTGCAGTGAGCCGAGATGGTGCCACTGCACTCCAGCCTGGGCGACAGAGTGAAGACTCCGCCTCAAAAAAAAAAAAAAAAAAAAAAAGGAAAGAAAAACTAGGATTTTGTATTTTTAAGATTACTGCTACTTGGTGGCCGGGTGCAGTGGCTAGCGCCTGTAATCCCCACACTTTGGGAAGCCGAGACGGGCAGATCACCTGAGGTCAGGAGTTTGAGACCAGCCTGACCAACATGGAGAAACCCCGTCTCTACTGAAAATACAAAGTTAGCCGGGCGTGGTGGCAGACGCCTATAATCTCAGCCACTTGGGAGGCTGAGGCAGGAGAATTGCTTGAACCCGGGAGGTGGAGGTTGTGGTGAGCCAAGATGGTGCCATTGCACTCCAGCCTGGGTGACAAGAGCGAAACTCTGTCTCAAAAACAAGAAAGAAAAAAAAGAAACAAAGATTAATACTACTTGGTAACAGCCAAGCCTTCAACCAACCGCAACGCCCTTCTTTTTCAAGCAGGGCCCTGAGAGACTGCGTTCCTAGAATGCCCGTGAATCCAGTCCTGCTGCTAGCACCCCTGCCACCCCACCCCCACCGCCGTGGGGACCAGACACCCCCTCTCCTGGGAGGCCACCTGCCAGTGTTTATTTAGGCAGGCGCCTTCCGGTATCAGTGCGCCCGGTGACCAAACACTCCCATTTTCGAAGCCCCCACACTGTCGGGGGAAGCAGAGCTGGACACAGATAGCTTGAGCACGGTGAGGTCAGGGCTGGGCTGCCCAGAGGGACCTAGGCCTGTGAAGGAGAGAGTCATTGTGAAATCATTGTTTTTAGAAAACAGGTTTTTTTCTGCATAGAAGGAAGCCCAGAATGCTGGCCCACACTGTCAATAATCCAGCAAGCCACACAGGGCTGTATGTTTTTGCTGTGCACCAGGGGCTGCTTTAAGCACTTTAACCCTTAGGTGCTGTTGTCACGCCCATTTTAGAGATGGGGAAAACAGGCCGGCAAGGTGGCTCAGCCCTGTAATCCCAGCACTTTAGGAGGCCGAGGCAAGCGGATCACTTGAGGGTCAGGAGTTGGAGACCAGCCTGGCCAACATGGCGAAACCCCGTCTCTACTAAAAATACAAAAATTAACCGGGCGTGGTGGCCGCACGCCTGTAATCCCAGCTACTCGGGAGGCTGAGGCAGAAGAATCGCTTGAACCCGGAAGGCGGAGGTTTCAGTGAGCCTAGATCGTGCCACTGCACTCCAGCCTGGGTGACAGGGTGAGACTCTGTCTCCAAAAAAAAAAAAAAAAAAAAAACGGAAAAAAAAAGATGGGGAAAGTGAGTCACAGAGAGGTGAAGTGACTCGGCCAAAATCACACCGTGGGTAGGGGGCAGAACCAAGATGTAATCCCAGGCCTTTGACCTTGACCTTGGGCCTTTGAGCACTCTGCAGTGTGGTTTCTGGCAGAGACACGATGGTGGCACGTGCTGCTGGGCTGAGGAGCTGGGATTTTATCTGGAGGGCACCAGGGAGCCACAGGAGGTTTTTTTTTTTTTGGTTTGAGACGGAGTCTCGCTCTGTCCCGCAGGCTGGAGTGCAGTGGCCGGATCTCAGCTCACTGCAAGCTCCGCCTCCCGGGTTTACGCCATTCTCCTGCCTCAGCCTCCCGAGTAGTTGAGATCACAGGCGCCCGCCACCTCACCCGGCTAGTTTTTTTGTACTTTTTTTTTTTTTTAGTAGAGACGGGGTTTCACTGTGTTTGCCAGGATGGTCTCGATCTCCTGACCTAGTGATCCACCTGTCTCGGCCTCCCAAAGTGCTGGGATTACAGGCTTGAGCCACCGCGCCCGGCCCACGGGAGGTTTTAGAGCAAGATTTTTCAGTTAGTGCCATTGCATTCCACCCTGGGCGACACAGCGAGACTCCATCTCAAAAAATAAAAGTAGATTGCATCAAAATAGTGTTTATCCTGATGACTTAGGTTTTGGCATCCTCTTAGCTTTTTTATTTTATTTATTTTTTATTTATTTATTTATTTATTTATTTTTGAAACGGAGTCTCGCTCTGTCACCCAGGCTGGAGTGTAGTGGCCAGATCTCAGCTCACTGCAAGCTCCACCTCCTGGGTTCACGCCATTCTCCTGCCTCAGCCTCCCTAGTAGCTGGGACTACAGGCGCCCGCCACCTCGCCCGACTAGTTTTTTGTATTTTTTAGTAGAGACGGGGTTTCACTGTGTTAGCCAGGATGGTCTCGATCTCCTGACCTAGTGATCCACCCACCTTGGCCTCCCAAAGTGCTGGGATTACAGGCTTGAGCCACTGCGCCCAGCCTGCTTTTTTATTTTTATTGTTTTTTTTTTTGAGATGGAGTTCTGATTCTGTTACCCATGCTGGAGTGCAGTGGTGTGACTTTGGTTCACTGAAGCCTCAACCTCCCGGGCTCAAGCAATCCGCCCACTTCAGCTTCCCGAGTATGTGGGACGACAGGCGTGCGCCACCACGCCCGACTAATTTTTGTTTTTCATAGAGATGGGGTGTCACCATGTTACCCAGACTGGTCTTGAACTTCTGGGCTCAAGCAATCTGCCCTCCTCAGCCTCCCAAAATGCTGGGATTACAGGTGTGAGCTACCATGCCTGGCCCCTCTTACGTTTGACACCAGAAGAAAGGACCTCACGCTCAAGCACACTCACCCTGGTCCTAGCCCTGCCTCAATCAAACAGGGAAGTCTGCTGTTTGGACATTCTGGCCCAAATCATTCATTCTCTTGAGGGGCGAGGGGCGTCCTGGGCACTGCAGGGTGCTGAGCAGTGTCCCTCTACTCACTCCATGCCAGGGGCACCCCCGAGATGTTCCCCCCACAGATGTCCCCAGACATCGCCCAGTGTCCCACGGGGGGCACAATGACATGAGAATGAGCATCCCGGCTTCGAGCATGGAAGAAAGAAGGCAGCTGGTGGTAGAAGGTTCTCCCTGGTAGTGTGACGGGAGGATCAGGCGAGAGACGGGCAGCCTGGGCTGGGCCCACTGCAGAGAGCGTTACAAGAACAGAACGCGGGTGGCGGGAGGGTGAGGAAGGGCAGACAGCTTGCCGCAGGAGGGAATGTGTAATTAATTGGTGAGAATTGGGGTTTAAGCACATCACACTGTCTGGGTGGCTGTCCCTGAGCCCCCCTACCCCGCACACATACCCCTCCACCCCCGTCCCTGACCCCACGTGTCCAGCTCACAGTCTTTCCTCTCCCTGGGATTCTCAGGGCCACATCTGGGGCCAAGGCAGGGCGGAGATCTGTCTCATGGATCCAACCGTCTGAGACCAGCCTCAAGGCCTGGTTACAAATGAGTGCTGGGCCCCGCGGCCTCCAGGGCAGAGCCTGGCGCTGGCACGTGATGGATGGGGCTGCATGGCCATTAATCACAGGCCGGGGAGGGAAACAGGTGGTCTCCGTGCAGAAGCAGGGACCTCCTTCTGCTGGGCCCCGGGGAAGGTGGGGCTCAGCTGTCCAGCCCTGGAGTTGAGCGCCTAGACTGCTGCTACCTGGAGTTGAGCGCCTGGACTGCTGCTACCTGACCGGGTGACGTGGGGCCATACGCGTTGACTGCTCAAGACCTTAGTGTCACCCCACCCCCACTCCCGCATGCAACTTGCAAATACTTAGAGAGCACTTACTCTGTGTCAGGCATGCTTGCTTGTAAGTGGAGGTTCCAAGCAGTGACCAAGGAGGAGAGAAATCCCCCCTCCACCTTTTGGAGCTGATAAGCTTAAAACTTTTATTTATTTATATTTTCGGAGACAGAGTTTAGCTCTTGTTGCCCAAGCCAGAGTGCAGTGGCACAATCTCGGTTCACTGCAACCCCTGCCTCCCAGGTTCAAGCTATTCTCCTGCCTCAGCCTCCCGAGTAGCTGGGATTACAGGCGTGAGCCACCATGCCTGGCTAATTTTTTGTATTTTTGGTAGAGATGGTGTTTCTCCATGTTGGCAAGGCTAGTCTTGAACTCCTGACCTCAGGTGATCCTCCCATCTTGGCCTCCCAAAGTGCTGGGATTACAGGAGTGAGCCACCACACTCTGCCTTAATTTTTTATTCTTAGTAGAGACAGGGTTTTGCCATGTTGGCCAGGGTGGTCTCGAACTCTTGACCTCAGGTGATCCACCTGCCTTGGCCTCCCAAAGTGCTGGGATTACTGGTGTGAGCCACTGTGCCCGGCTAACAGTAATTATTTATTATCCTCATATTCCTGATGAGGAAACTGTGGCTCACAAAGGGGCAATCATGGATTTTGTTTGCCTTCCTCTCCACCCCCAGAGCTCTGTCACACAACAGGCCTTCATTGAACACTTGAATGCTTGGTCTTCGTCTAGATGATAGGGATAGAGTGACCCACGTAGCTCCAACCTTACAGTTTAGCAGGGGAGCCAGACATTAATCAAATCACTATACAAACATATGTGGTTATAATCCCTCAGCAATCCCATTGGCTCCAGCTTTACCAATACACCCAGAATCCGATCAATTCCCACCAACTACAGGGTTACCATCCTGGCTCATGTCCCCATCAACTTGCTCAGTGCAGCAATCTCTCATCTCATGTAGCATTTTTTGGGTGGACGTGACAACAGTAATAACGACAAAAACAAAAACAAAAAAAACGGAATGGCTTAAGTGCATGGAACTGAACATTCATGACATTAGGGTTGACTTCAGGCATGGCTCGATCCAGGGGCTCCAACATTATCAGGATCCTGTGTCACTGTGCATAGCTGGGACAGCTGTCTCCCATGGCGGCAAACAAACACAGTTCCCCAGCAGCTGTAGGCTTTCATCCTCCCAGCTCAGCAACTCAGGCCAATTCCTTCTGCTTAATTACAGCATGTCTTAGGACTCATTCTCATTGGCCAGGCTTATGTTACACGACACCCCTAATTTAATCCCTGTGTTCTCACTGGAATCCTCTGATTGACCAATCCTGGGTCACATGACTTTTCCATTTCAATCTTTTTTTTTTTTTTTTTTTTTAAATGGAGATGGAGTCTCACTCTGTTGCCCAGGCTAGAGTGCAGTGGCATGATCCTGGCTTACTGCAACCTCCACCTACCGGGTTCAAGCGATTCTCCTGCCTCAGCCTCCAGGTAGCTGGGATTACAGGCATGTACCACCACGCCCAGCTAATTTTGTATATTTAGTAGAGACGGGGTTTCACCTTGTAGCCAGGCTGATCTCCGTCTCAAAATAATAATAATAATAATAGTAATAATAATAATAAAACAAGAGCTTCTTTTTTTTTTTTTTTAGACAGAATCTCACTCTGTCACCAGGCTGGAGTACAGTGGCACAATCTTAACTCACTGCAACCTCCGACTCCTGGGTTCAAGCGATTCTCCCGCCTCAGCCTCCTGAGTAGCTGGGACTGCAGGCACACGCCACCACACCCGGCTAATTTTTGTATTTTTAGTAGAGACGGGGTTTCAGCATGTTGGCCAGGATTGTCTCGATCTCCTGACCTCGTAATCCACCCAGCGTGGACGCCCAAAGTGTAGTGATTACAGGCATGAGCTGCCGCGCTGGGCCAAATGTTTTTTTTTTTTTTTTTTTTTGAGACGGAGTCTCGCTCTGTCGCCCGGGCTGGAGTGCAGTGGCCGGATCTCAGCTCACTGCAAGCTCCGCCTCCCGGGTTTACGCCATTCTCCTGCCTCACCCTCCCGGGTAGCTGGGACTACAGGCGCCCGCCACCTCGCCCGGCTAGTTTTTTGTAGTTTTTAGTAGAGACGGGGTTTCACTGTGTTAGCCAGGATGGTCTCGATCTCCTGACCTCGTGATCCGCCCGTCTCGGCCTCCCAAAGTGCTGGGATGACAGGCTTGAGCCACCGCGCCCAGCCGGGCCAAATGTTTTGTTTTTGTGCTTTTCACTGTCCCCAGCGCTCCCAGCTGCTGCCCTTGGGAGCCTGGTGTTGGCAGGACTATGAGTCACTGCTGGGGTGTTTAAGGGCCTTTAAAAGGTGTTCCCAGCATTTCCCGGGGGCTGTGCACTAATAAGGTGATTAGTAGGCTGGCTCCAGCAGATATCTGTTTGGGGATACCAGGGGACTGGGGGAAGCAGGGAAGTGTGGCTGCCAACCAGGCCTGCCCTCCAGAGGCCCCACTGCCTCCCCGTAGACAGGCAAGGGGTAAATGCCAGCCTCAGCTTTGGGATGGGTGGGCTGTGTGTCTCTGGACAAGTGGCTGTCCCTCTCTGGTCCCATCTATCTGCTTTCCCATCTATCTAGTGGGCTGTGGGCATATACTGTGGTCCTGTAGGACCTGGAGCCACTATTCTTGCTCACTGGTGCTCAGATACCTCTAACCTCTCCTCCCAGCAAAATAATCATCCCCTTTATCATAAATGGCTGAGGTTTACCAAACTCTCAGAGCCCCAGAACTGATCCAGGCCTTCAAGCTAGGTGCAGTTATTACTACCATTTTTTTCTTTTTCTTTCCTTTTACTTTAATTTCAGAGACAGGGTTGGGCTCTGTCGCCCAGGCTGGAGTGCAGTGGCGTGATCACAGCTCACTGCAGCCTCCACCTCCCAGGCTCAAATGATCCTCTCAGCTCAGCTTCCTGAGTAGCCAGGACTACAGGTGCACACCACCACGCCTGGCTAATTTTAACATTTTTTTGTAGGGAAGGGGTCTCCCTATGTTACCCAGACTGGTTTTGAAATCCTGGGCTCAATTGATCCACCCGCCTTGGCCTCCCAAATTGTTGGGATCACAGGTGTGAGCCACTGTACCTGGCCAAATTTTGTGGGATTTTTTTGTTGTTTGTGTTTTTTGAGACAGAGTCTTGCTCTGTTGCCCAGGCTGGAGTGCAATGGCATGATCTTGGCTCACTGCAACGTCCGCCTCCCAGGCTCAAGCAATTCTCCTGCTTCAGCCTCCCAAGTAGCTGGGATTCCAGCTGCCCACCACTATACCCGGCTAATTTTTGTATTTTTAGTAGAGATGGGGTTTCACCATGTTGGCCAGGCTGGTTTTGAACTCCTGACCTCAAATGATCCACCCTCCTCGGCCTCCCAAAGACCTGGGGTTACAGGCGTGAGCCACAAAAATTGAGTCCAATCTCTGCTCACACCAGAGACCAGGATAAACTCCCAATGGGGCAGACATCATAAACCAGGGCAAACCCAGCTTCTGGGATTCTCCTCCTCTCTCCCTCCCCACTCAGGGTGTGGATTTCAATGTGTTCAGCCTCCTAGACCCAGCAGGGGAGATGATCATGGGACGCAGAGTCTCTTGGGGGGGGGGTCCGTGGAATCCCATAACTCAGAGGGTCTCAACCAGGGTGATTCTCCTCCCAGGGGGCACTGGGTGATGTCTGGGGACATTTGTGATTGTCACAATGGTGGGTGCTCTTGGCATGGAGTGGGTGGAGGCCAGGGATGCTGCTCAGCACGCTGCAGTGCCCAGGATGGCTTCACCCCAGAGAACTATTTAGCTCCAAATGTCCACAGCGTCCAGGGGAGAGACCTCATTCTAGAGCTCAGTAGCCACCAACCATGCATGGTTACTTACACGTTTACACTGAGATGGATGGAAACGGGCCAGGCTGTAATTAACCCCAGCGCTTTGGGAGGTCGAGGCGGGAGGATTGATTGAACCCAGGAGGTCGAGGCTGCGGTGCGCTATGGTCGCGGCCCTGCACTCCAGCCTAGGTAGCCGTGACATGCTGTCTGTATTAAAAAAAAAAAAAAAAAAAAAAAGGCCGGGCGCGGTGGCTCAAGCCTGTAATCCCAGCACTTTGGGAGGCCGAGACGGGCGGATCACAAGGTCAGGAGATCGAGACCATCCTGGCGAACCCGGTGAAACCCCGTCTCTACTAAAAATACAAAAAACTAGCCGGGCGAGGTGGCGGGCGCCTGTAGTCCCAGCTACTCGGGAGGCTGAGGCAGGAGAATGGCGGGAACCCGGGAGGCGGAGCTTGCAGTGAGCTGAGATCCGGCCACTGCACTCCAGCCTGGGCGACAGAGCAAGAGTCTGTCTCAAAAAAAAAAAAAACCAAAAAAAAAAAACCAAAAAAAAAGATAAAAATGAGATGAAAGATGCATTTCCTCAGTTGCCCTGGCCACGATTCAGGGGCTCAGCAGCCACCAATGGCCACCACGTGGGACGCCGCGGAGCTGGAATGTAGGCGTTGTGGCAGAACGTCCTAGTGGGCCGCGCTGCGCCGAGACCTCCCCGGGTGCAGGCGCTCCCCGCCCCCCACCCGCCCCCGGCACGCAGGTGCCGCCGGCCGCGGTTCCACAGATGCCCACACGGGGGCAGTGTGTCATCAGGATCCCGAGCACCTTGGCTCGGGTCGCCTGCACCTGCCCTCTCCCCAGGGAGGGTGAGTGAGGCCACTAGGGGTTTGGAAACAGCAGCCTCTCGGCTTACAAATCCTTTGCGAGCCCCTGCTGTGTGCCAGGCTGTGTGCTTGGACAGCTCAGTAAATCAGTCTCATGCATGCTTTCTCCACCTGCTCACCGTGGACATCATGGGAGGGATGGTTCTTTGGGGCGGGGCTGTCCTGGGCACTGCAGGGTGCTGAGCAGCGTCCCTGGCCTCCACCCACTCCATGCCAAGAGCACCCACCATTGTGACAACCACAAATGTCCCCAGACATCACCCAGTGCCCCCTGGAAGCAGAATCACCCTCCAGATGAGACTCCCTGGGTTATGGGATTCCACAGACACCCAAGAGACTCTGCGTCCCATGATCCTCTGCCCTGCTGAAGTCCCAGGAGGCTGCACACATTGAAATCCACACCCTGAGTGGGGAGGGAGAGAGGAGGTGAATCCCAGGAGCTGGGGGTCCCCCTGGTTTACACCGACTGCCCCATTGGGAGCTTGTTCTGCTCTCTCGTGTGAGCAGGGAGCAGACTCAATTTTTCCCCCAAATAATTAATTAAGAGCTCCCCATTCTCGGCACTGTGGACGTTCAGGGCTGGATCGTTCTCTGGGGCGAGGCCATCTTGGGCACTGCAGGGTGCTGAGTAGTGTCCCTGGCCTCCACCCGCTGCATGCCAGGAGCACCTCCTCCCCAAGTCCTGACAACCAGAAATGTCCCCAGACACTGCTGTCAATCTCCTTATCAGGGGGTGCAAAATCACCCCCACCTGAGAATTCCTTTCTTTTTTTTTTTTTTTTTTGAGACGGAGTCTTGCTCTGTCGCCCAGGCTGGAGTGCAGTGGCACAATCTTAGCTCACTGCAAGATCCGCCTCTTGGGTTCGTGCCATTCTCCTGCCTCAGCCTCCAGAGTACCTGGGACTACAGGTGCCTGCCACCACGCCCGGCTAATTTTTTTGTATTTTTAAAATTATTATTATTATTTTTTAATTTATTATTTATTTTATTTTTTATTTTTTTTGTATTTTTAGCAGAGATGGGGTTTCACTGTGTTAGCCAGGATGCTCTCGATCTCCTGACCTCGTGATCTGCCCGCTGCCTCCCAAAGTGCTGGGATTACAGGAGTGAGCCATCACGCCCAGCCAATAATTTCTTTCTAGTGAATCAACTCATCACACATATGAATAAATAAATAAATATTTATTTATTTAGTTTTATTTAGTTTTTTTGAGATGGAATCTTGCTCTTCTCACCCAGGGTGGAACGCTATGGCATGATCTCAGCTCACTGCAGCCTCCGCCTCCCAGGTTCAAGTGACTTTCCTGCCTCAGCCTCCCGGGTAACTTGGATTACAGGCACCTGCCACTGCGCCCAGCTAATTTTTGTATTTTTTAGTAGAGATGGGGTTTTGCCATGTTGGCCAGGCTGGTCTTGAACTTGTTAAGGCTGGTCTTGAACTCATTAAGGCTGGTCTTGGTTTCTATTAAAAATGCAAAAGTTAGCCAGGTGTGGTGGTGGAAGCCTGTAATCCCAGCTACTCAGGAGGCTGAGGCAGGAGAATCATTTGGCTGAGGCGGACGTTGCAGTGAGCCGATATCATGCTATTGCATTCCAGCCTAGGCAACAAGAACAAAATTTCATCTCAAAAAAATAAATTTAAAAAAAATTGGCCAGGCACGGTGGCTCACACCTGTAATCCCAGCACTTTGGGAGGCCGAGGCGGGCAGATCATGAGGTCGGGAGATCGAGACCATCTTGGCTAACATGGTGAAACCCCGTCTCTACTAAAAACACAAAAAAATTAGCCGGGCATGGTGGCGGGCGCCTGTAGCCTCAGCTACTCAGGAGGCCGAGGGAGGAGAATGGTGTGAACCCGGGAAGGAGAGCCTGCAATGTGCCGAGATTGTGCCACTGTACTCCAGCCTGGGTGACAGAGCGAGACTCCGTCTCAAAAATAAATAAATAAATTAATTAATTAACAGTAGCCGGGCACGGTGGCTCATGCCTATAATCCCAGCACTTTGGGAAGCTGAGGTGGGAGGATCACTTGAGCCCAGGAGGTTGAGGCTGAAGTGAGCCGGGATTGCACCACTGCGCTCCAGCCTGGGTGACAGAGTGAGACTCTGACTAAAAATAAATAAATAAATAAATAAATAAATAAATAAAAATAAATCCCTCCTTCTCACTTTATTTACCTATTTTCCAAATAGATTCATGGATTCTCTCTCTCTCTCTCTTTTTTTTTTTTTTTTTTTTTTTGTTTTAGACGGAGTTTCGCTCTGTTGCCCAGGCTGGAGTGCAGTGGTACAATCTCAGCTCACTGCAACCTCTGCCTCCTGGGTTCAAGCAGTTCTCGTGCCTCAGCCGCCCTAGTAGCTGGAATTGCAGGCATGCATCACCACACCCAGCTTATTTTTGTATTTTTAGTAGAGATGGGAATTTGCCACGTTGGTCAGGCTGGTCTCGAACTCCTGATCTCAGGGTATCTGCCCGTCTTGACCTCCCGAAGTGTTGGGATTACTGCAGCCTCCCGAGTAGCTGGGACTACAGGTGCCATCACGCCTGGCAAATTTTATTTTATTTTTTGTGGAGACAGGTTCTCCCTGACAAGCCCAGGCTGGTCTTGAACTCTTGGGCTCAAGTAATGTGCCTGCCTTGGCCTCCCAAGGTGTTGAGACTACAGGCATGAGACACCTCGCCTGGCCCAGAAGGAGGGGTTTAGAAGGGGTAAAAGGGAGAGACAAAGCTAGATTGTGCAGGGATGGAGTTCACACGGTGGGTAGAGAGTTCCAGGCAGAAGGCACAGGCTGTGCAAAGGCCGTGGGGTAGGACTGTGTCTGACGAGTTGGAGGAACACTAGGGAGACCTGTGTGGCTGGAGCAGAGTGAGGAAAGGGAGAGAGGGAGGAGGGAGGGCGGGGAGGGGCTGGCGCAGGTCCTGCAAGGCCTTGTGGGTCATGGGGCAGACTTGGGCTTTTCCAGCAGGAAGATGGGAGCCATGGAGGGCTGTGAGCCGAGGAGGGACAGGCGCTGACTCAGGTTTGAATTCAGCTGTGAAGGCTGGGTGTGGTGGCTCATGCCTGTAATCCCGGCACTTTGGTAGGCTGAGGCGGGAGGATCACTTGAGGTCAGGAGCTCGAAACCAGCCTGGCCAACATGGTGAAACCCCGGCTCTACTAAGAAATACAAAAATTAGGCCGGGCGCGGTGGCTCAAGCCTGTAATCCCAGCACTTTGGGAGGCCGAGACGGGTGGATCACGAGGTCAGGAGATCGAGACCATCCTGGCTAACACGGTGAAACCCCGTCTCTACTAAAAAATACAAAAAACTAGCCGGGCGAGGTGGCGGGCGCCTGTAGTCCCAGCTACTCGGGAGGCTGAGGCAGGAGAATGGCGTGAACCCGGGAGGCGGAGCTTGCAGTGAGCTGAGATCCGGCCACTGCACTCCAGCCTGGGTGACAGAGCGAGACTCCGTCTCAAAAAAAAAAAAAAAAAAAAAAAAAAAGAAATACAAAAATTAGCCGGACATGGTGGCGCCCATCTGCAGTCCCAGCTACTCAGGAGGCTGAGTCACAAGACTCGCTCGAACCCAGGAGGGGAAGGAAGGTTACAGTGAGCCGAGATTGCACCACCGTACTCCAGACTGGGCAACAGCGTTTAAGACTCCGTCGGAAAAATAAATAAATACATAAATAAAATAAATATAGTGAGCCGAGATTGCACCACCGTACTCCAGACTGGGCAACAGCGTAAGACTCCATCGGAAAAATAAATAAATAAATAAATAGATAGATAGATAGATAAATAAATAAATAAAATAAAAATAATTCAGTGTGAATTTAACACGAAGAGGCTTCTCCACTAAATCCGTGTCTGTAGAAACCAGGCAGGAGCTGTCCCTGGCTGTGCGTGGGGATGTCTGTGGATGTTCAGACCTCCCTGGGCTCAGAATGGGCTTGTTTCAAATGCAGCTTCCTGGGGCCGACTCTCTGCACAGTCTAATTCAGCAAAGGCGGGGCAGAGTCAGAGCTGTGACCCCGTGTCCCGGGTGTTTCCCGAATCATAAGCTGAGATGAGCCTGTGGGCAGAAGCTTTGTAGGAGGCCGTGTGCGTGGCCAGAGCCGGCAGCGCTGGGTGCAATCTGTTTTGCCCTTACTTGGGAATAAGAAACTCAACCTGCTCACAGGATGAAATGGTTTCTAACGTTTGTTTTTTTAAAACAGAAAGTCTTGGCTCAGTTATTTGCCCGAAGCCAGAATTGGGATCATCAAGGAACTTAACCAAAACATTCATTCATTCGGATTTAGTGCATTTCTTTATTTTTATTTTTATTTTTTTAGGGACAGGGTCTTGCTCTCTCGCCTGGGCTGGAGTGCAGCGGTGCCATCGTAGCTCACTGCAGCCTCAGCCTCCTGGGCTCAAGTGATCCTTCCTCCTCAGCCTCCTGAGTAGCTGGGATTAAGGTGTGCGCTATGGCACCCTGCCAGATTTAATATATATACACACACACACACACATATATATATTTGAGGTGGAGTCTTGCTCTGTTGCCCAGGCTGGAGATCATAGTGTGATCTCAGCTCACTGCGACCTCTGCCTCCCGGGTTCAAGTGATTATCCTGCCTCCTGCCTCAGCTCCCCAGTAGCTGGGACTACAGGCTTGCATCACCATGCCTGGCTAATTTTTGTATTTTTAGTAGACACTGAGTGATCCTGACCTCAGGTGATCTGCCTGCCTTGGCTTCCCAATTTTTTTTTTTTTTGAGACAGTTTCCCTCTTGTTGCTCAGGCTGGAGTGCAATGGCATGATATCGGTTCACTGCAACCTCCGCCTCCCGGGCTCCAGTAATTATCACGCCTCAGTCTGCTGAGTAGCTGGGATTACAGGTGCCCACCACCACGCCTGGCTAATTTTTGTATTTTTAGTAGAGATGGGGTTTCACCATGTTGGCCAGGCTGGTCTCAAACTCCTGACCTCAGGTGATTGGCCTGCCTCTGCCTCCCAAAGTGCTGGGATTACAGACGGGAGCCACCACGCCCGGCCACAGGTAACTCTTATATCCCTGTTTTGCCAAAAGGAAATGGAGGCTGAGGAAGGCTGAGTCCCTGGTTCAAGGTCACAGCTCAAGGTCATGGAGTTGGGTGGGACAGCAAGGAGGGAGAGTGGGGATTTGAACCCAGGGATTGTGGGTGCAGGGTCTGTGTTGTTATCTGCCCCAAAACTTCTCCACACGTGCACAGCCTCCACCTGGGCACAGCCCTATCCTCCCTCACCTTGACGAGCCAAGTCCTGTCTGCCCTGGTCCCCTTGATGCAGGACAGGTGAGCCCCAAAACTGGGGCTTGGCCTGGGAGGGTTCTTGGCTTGACCCAGGAAAGATTTCAAGGGCAGGTGGAATTAGAAAGGAGGTTTTTGTTTGTTTGTTTGTTTTTTTGTTTTTTGAGACGGATTCTCTTTCTGTCACCCAGGCTTATGCAGTGGCAAGATCTTGGCTCACCGCAGCCTCTGTCTCTTGGGTTCAAGCGATTCTCCTGCCTCAGCCTCCCAAGAGCTGGGATTACAGGCACGCGCCACCACGCCTGGCTAATTCTTGTATTTTTAGTAGAGTTGGGGTTTTACCATGTTGGCCAGGCTGGTCTCGAACTCCTGACCTCAGGTGATCTGCCTGCCTCGGCCTCCCAAAGTGCTGGGATTACAGGCATGAGCCATGGTGCCCAGCCTGTTTATTTTTTTGAGACAGGGCCTTGCTCTGTTGCCAAGGCTAGAGTGCAGTTGGTGCAATCATCGCTTACTACAGCCTCAACCTCCCAGGCTCAAGCAATCCTCTCACCTTAGCCTCTTGAGTAGCTGGGACTGCAGGTGCATGCCACCACACCTGGCTACTTTTTAATGTTGTATTTTTAGTACAGATGGGGTCTGGATATGTTGCCCAAGCTGTTCTTGGACTCCTGGGCTCAAACAATTCTCTGGTCTCAGCCTCCCAAAGTGCTGTGATTCCAGGTGTGGGGCACTGGGCCTGGCCAAGCATCTTTCCATGTGCCCATTGGTATACGGAAATTTTTATCACTACACTTGTTTCACCAATGAAGAGATGGAGATTCAGAGAGGGCAAGCCGCCCCCTGAAAGTCACACAGCCTGGGGAGGGTGTGCTAGATGAGAACCAGAGAGCTGGACTCCCAGCTTCCAGCAGCGTAAACCATGGCTGTTGTTAGTATGGAGCGTAGGCGTCTGTATTGACATGTCTTCATTTCTGTTGGCAAAATACCTAGGAATGAAATGGCTAGATCCTGTTTACTTATTTAAAATAAATATAAATAGATCCTGTTTATTTTATTTATCTATTTATTTATTTAATATATATTTTTTCAGACGGAGTCTCACTCTGTTGCCCAGGCTGGACTGCAGTGGCATCTAAGCTCACCGCAACCTTCGCCTCCTGGGTTCAAGCAATTCTCCCGCCTCAGCCTCCCGAGTAGCTGGGATGACAGGCACCTGCCACCACGCCCAGCTACCTTTCATTTTTTTTTTTGAGACAGTGTCTCGCTTTGTCACCAGGCTGGAGTGCAGTGGCGCGATCTCTGCTCACTGCAACCTCTGCCTCCCTGGTTCAAGCGATTCTCCTGCCTCAGCCTCCCGAGTAGCTGGGACTACAGATGCGTGCCACCACACCCAGTTAATTTTTGTATTTTTAGTAGAGATGGGGTTTCACCATGTTGGCCAAGATGGTCTCGATCTCTTGACCTCGTGATCTGCCCACCTCGGGCTCCCAAAGTGCTGGGATTACAGGTGTGAGTCACCGTGCCTGGCCACTTTTGTATTTTTAGTAGAGACGAGGTTTCATCATGTTGGCCAGTCTGGTCTCGAACTCCTGAGCTCAAGTGATCCACCCACCTCGGCCTCCCAAAGTTCTGGGTATACAGGTATGAACCACTGTGCCCGGCCCTAGATCCTGTTTAAATTTTTAAGAATCCAGCCAGGCGGGGTGGCTTATGCCTGTAATCCCAGCACTTTGGGAGGCTGAGGCGGGTGGATCACAAGGTCAGGAGATCAAGACCATCCTGGCTAACATGGTGAAACCCCGTCTCTACTAAAAAATACAAAAAAAATTAGCCGGGCGTGGGGGTGGGCGCCTGTAGTCCCAGTTACTCAGGAGGCTGAGGCAGGAGAATGGCACGAACCCGAGAGGTGGGGCTTGCAGTGAGCCGAGATCGTGCCACTGCACTCTAGCCTGGGCAACAGAGCGAGACTCCGTCTCAAAAAAAAAAAAAAAAATTAAAAAAAATTCTGCTAGACGTTTTTCCAAAGTAGCTGCACTATTTCACATTCCCACCAGTCCCAAAGGAGAATTCCAGTTGCTCCCTTTTTTTGTTTGTTTGTTTTTAGATTAGAGGTTCTCGTTCTGTGTGCCAGGCTGGAGAGCAGTGGCGTGATCATAGCTCACTGCAGCCTCGGACTCCTGGGCTCAATCGATCCTGCCACCTCAGCCTCCCAAGAAACTGAGACCACAGGCATGCACCACCATGCCTTACTCATTTATTATTTTTTGTAGAGATGGGGTCTTGCTGTGTTGCCCAGGCTACTCTTGAACTCCTGAGCTTAGATGATCCTCATGCCTTGGCCTCCCAAGTAGCTGGGACCAGAGGCATGTGCCACCATGCCCAGCTTGATGATTTTTTTATTTTTTAATTTTGAGACAGAGTCGCTCTGTGCCCCCAGGCTGGAGTGAAATGGCGCAATCTTGGCTCACTGCAACCTCTGCCTCCCGGGTTCAAGCGATTCTCCTGCCTCAGCCTCCCAAGCAACTGGGATTACAGGCACCCACCACCAGGCCCGGCTAATTTTTGTATTTTTAGCAGAGACAGGGTTTCACCTTGTTGGCCAGGCTGGTCTCGAACTCCTGACTTCAGGTGATCCACCCACCTCGGCCTCCCAAAGAGCTAGGATTACAGGTGTGAGCCACTGTGACTGGCCTGATGATTTTCTTTTTCTTTTGTTTTTTTTTTTTTTTTTTTTGAGACTGAGTCTCGCTCTGTCGCCCAGGCTGCAGTGCAGTGACCGGATCGCAGCTCACTGCAAGCTCCGCCTCCCGGGTTTACGCCATTCTCCTGCCTCAGCCTCCCGAGTAGCTGGGACTACAGGCGCCCGCCACCTCGCCCGGCTAGTTTTTCGTATTTTCAGTAGAGACGGGGTTTCACCGTGTTAGCCAGGATGGTCTCGATCTCCTGACCTCGTGATCCGCCCGTCTCGGCCTCCCAAAGTGCTGGGATTACAGGCTTGAGCCACCGCGCCCGGCCTTCTTTTTCTTTTGAGATGGAGTCTCTCTCTGTTGCCCAGGCTGGAGTGCAGTGGTGTGGTCTTGGCTCACTGCAACCTCCGCCTCCTGGGTTCATGCCATTCTCCTGCCTCAGCCTCCCGAGTACCGAGGACTACAGGCGCTCGCCACCACACCTGGCTAATTTTTTGTTTTTTTTTTTTTAGTAGAGACGGGGTTTCACCGTGTTAGCCAGGATGGTCTCCGTCTCCTGACCTCGTGATCCACCCGCCTCAGCCTCCCAAAGTACTGGGATTACAGGTGTGAGCCACCGTGCCCGACCTTTTTTTTTTTTTTTTAATTTTTGAGACACAGTCTTGCTCTGTCGCCCAGGCTGGTGCAGTGGCGTGATCTCAGCTCACTACAACCTCTGCCTCCCAGGTTCAAGCCATTCTCCCACCTCAGCCTCTTGAGTAGCTGGGATTACAGGCACCTGCCAACATGCCTGGCTAATTTTTGTATTTTTGTAGAGATGGGGTTTCACTGTGTTAGGGCTGTTCTTCAAATCCTGACTTCAGGTGATCCACCTGCCTCAGCCTCCCAAAGTGTTGGGATTACAGGCGTGAGCCACCATGCCCGGCCGATTTTCTTTTTTTTTGAGATGGAGCCTGGCTCTGTCGCCCAGGCTGGAGTGCGGTGGCACAATCTCGGCTCACTGCAAGCTCCGCCTCCCACGTTCACACCATTCTCCTGCCTCAGCTTCCCAAGTAGCTGGGACTACAGGCGCCCACCACCTCGCCCGGCTAATTTTTTGCATTTTTAGTAGAGACGGGGTTTCACCGTGGTCTCGATCTCCTGACCTCGTGATCTGCCCGCCTCGGCCTCCCAAAGTGCTGGGATTACAGGCGTAAGCCGCCGTGGCCGGCTGCCCGGCCGATTTTCTTTATGCCAGGCAATGACTGCCCATTTCCACCCTGAGGCCTGGAGGGGCCGGTATTTGGGTGCGGAGGGTGCTGCCCCCTGACTCCGGAGCTGTGGTTCTGGCAACAGGTGCCCCTGCACCCTGCCTGTCCTCAGCGTGGGTTCTCGTCACCTTTGTCCTCACTCGCAGCTCTGTGCCAGGAAATGGCCTTGTTCTCGCCCCGGGCCCTCATAAAATCCAGTTCCTCAAGGTCCAGGAGGCCAAGGCCACAAGGAAGGGAGGAGGCTGTGGGGAGCTGAGGAGGGAGGGAGGGGCCTCCAACGCCGTGAAGGCACTGCTGTGAGTGTGGACTTTGTCACTCTGGGCCGCTGGGTGGGGACGCTGGAGTCAATGTTCAGCTCCGGGTTGGGGCCCAGGGCCAACTTCCCATCTCTTGATGGGCCTCAGTTTCCCCATCTTATCCACTGGAGGCTTTCTGGGTCCTGGCCCAGTTCCTGGCACACAGTGGGCACTGAGAATGGAAGACCCCCATGTTGCTCTGTTGTTTCTTTTCTTTCTTTCTTTCCCTGCTCCCCTCCGTTCCCCTCCCCTCCCCTCCCCTCCCCTTCTTTTCTTTCTTTTTTTGAGGAGTCTCACTCTGTCGCCCAGGCTGGAGTGCAGTGGCATGACCTTGGCTCACTGCAACCTCTGCCTCCTGGGTTCAAGTGATTCTCCTGCCTCAGCCTCCCGAGTAGCTGGGATTACAAGTGCCCACCACCACACCCAGATAATTTTTGTATTTTTTGAGAGAGACGGGGTTTCACCATGTTGCCAGACTAGCCTCAAACTCCTGACCTCAGGTGATCCGCCTGCCTTGGCCTCCTAAAGTTCCAGGATGACGGGTAACAGCCAACACGCCTGGCCTTTTCTTTTTCTTTCTGCCAGAGTCTCAGTCTGTCACCCAGGCGGGAGTGCAGTAGCACAATCACAGCTCACTGCAGCCTCAAACTCCTGGCCCTAGCAATCCTCCCACCTCAGCCTCCCAAAATACTGGGATTATAGGCGTGTGTCAATACACCCAACTACTTTTTAAATTTTTTGTAGAGATGGGGTTTGTGGTGATGGCCAGGCTAGTCTCCAACTCCCGGCCTGTAGCGATCCTCCTACCTCAGCCTTCTGAGGTGCTGGGATTACAGGCGTGAGCCCCTGAACCTGGCCCAGATTGTTGTTCCTGCTCCCCATTGGATCTCCTCCCAACAATGCCCAGGGCGGCGGCCCTGCAGCCAAGACGGGGTTTCTACAGAGTTTGTTTAATAAATGCTCAAGGCTGGGCATGGTGGCTCATGCCTGTAGTCCCAGCACATTGGGAGGCTGAGGTGGGCAGATCACAAGGTCACAAGTTCGAGACCAGCCTGGCCAACATGGTGAAACCCCATCTCTACTAAAAACACAAAAATTAGCTGGGTATGGTGGCGCACGCCTGTAATCCCAGCTGCTTGGGAGGCTGTGGCAGGAGAATCGCTTGAGCCCAGAGGCGGAGGTTGCAGTGAGCCAAGATTATGCCACTGCACTTCAGCCTGGGGGACAGAGCAAGACTCCGTCTCAAACAAACAAAAAAAAAATTTCTCAAGGCCAGGTGCGGTGACTCACACCTGTAATCCCAGCACTTTGGGAGGCTGAGGCGGGCAGTTCACTTGAGGTCAGCTATTCAAGACCAGCCTGGTCAACATGGTGAAACCCGTCTCTATTAAAAATACAAAAATTAGCAGGGCGTGGTGGCAGGTGCCTGTAATCCCAGCTACTTGGGACGCTGAGACATGAGAATCGCTTGAACCCGGGAAGCAGAGGTTGCAGTGAGCTGAGATCACACCACTGCACTCCAGCCCGGGCAACAGGCAACAGAGTGAGACTCCATTTCAAAACACACAAAAAAAATCAAAAAGTAAGTAAATAAGTAAATATCCAGTCTAGTACTTGGCCCATAGCAGATGCCCAGTCAATAATCATCAATAAATAGATCCCATTTCAAATTGTGACAAAGTCTCTGAAATAAAAGAACAGGGCATTATGGCAGAGACTGGTTGAAGGGGGAGGATTGTTTGAGCCCAGGAGTTTGAGATCAGCCTGGGCAAGCTAGTGAGATCCCATCTCCACAAAAAATTAAACAAATTTAGCTGAGTGTATTGGTGGGCACCTGTAGTCCCAGCTACTTGGGAGGCTAAGGCGGGAGGATCATTTTTTTTTTTTTTTTTTTTTTTTGAGACGGAGTCTCGCTCTGTCACCCAGGCTGGAGTGCAGTGGCCGGATCTCAGCTCACTGCAAGCTCTGTCTCCCAGGTTTATGCCATTCTCCTGCCTCAGCCTCCCGAGTAGCTGGGACTACAGGCGCCTGCCACCTCGCCCGGCTAGTTTTTTTGTATTTTTAGTAGAGATGGGGTTTCACCGTGTTAGCCAGGATGGTCTCGATCTCCTGACCTCGTGATCCGCCCGTCTCGGCCTCCCAAAGTGCTGGGATTACAGGCTTGAGCCACCGCGCCCGGCAAGAGGATCATTTGAACCCAGGAAGTCAAGGCCGCAGTGTGCTGAGATCGTGCCACTGCACTGTAGCCTGGGCAACAGATCAGGATCCTGTCTCAAAAAAAAAAATTAAAATAAAAACTGGGCACGGTGACTCAAGTCCGCATCCCCAGCACTTTGGGAGGCTGAGGCGGGCGGATCACCCGAGGTCGGGAGTTCAAGACCAGTCTGACCAACATGGAGAAACCCCGTCTCTACTAAAAATACAAAATTAGCCAGGGTGGTGGTGCGTGCCTGTAATTCCAGCTACTGGGGAGGCTGAGGCAGGAGAATCGCTTGAACCCGGGAGGCGGAGGTTGCGGTGAGGTGAGATCGTGCCATTGCACTCCAGCCTGGACAACAAGAGTGAAACTCTGTCTCAAAAAAAAAAAAAAAAAAAAAAAAAAGAAAAGAAAAGAAAAGAAAAGAAAAGGCTGGGCGTGGTGGCTCAAGCCTGTAATCCCAGCACTTTGGGAGGCCGAGACGGGTGGATCACGAGGTCAGGAGATCGAGACCATCCTGGCTAACACGGTGAAACCCCGTCTCTACTAAAAAATACAAAAAACTAGCCGGGCGAGGTGGCGGGCGCCTGTAGTCCCAGCTACTCGGGAGGCTGAGGCAGGAGAATGGCGTGAACCCGGGAGGCGGAGGTTGCAGTGAGCTGAGATCCGGCCAGTGCACTCCAGCCTGGGTGACAGAGTGAGACTCTGTCTCAAAAAAAAAAAAAAAAAAAAAAAAAAGAAAAGAAAAGAAAAGAAAGAAAAAGACACCCTATATCATGGCAGGAGAGGTAATCAATGAATAAAGAGATAAATAAGATGCTTTCAAGCTGTGAAAAGGCCTATGAAGGCAACTCAACAGGATGTGACAGGAGGGAGGGCTTGAGGTGGGGGTGGCATTAGTTAGAGGTATTCAGGTAGGACCCACTGGAGGAGAAGGTGTTTTTAGCCAAGGCCTGAGTGACAATATTGTTGTTGTTTTTAACAGACACAGGATCTCACTATATTGTCCAGGCTGGTCTCTAACTCCTGGGCTCAAGCGGTCCTCCCGCCTTGGCTTCCTAAAGTGTTGGTATTACAAGCATGAGCCACTGTGCCTGGTCAAGTGAGTGACACTGTTTTGACCACAATTTGCCCTCTGCTTGTAAGTTTCACATGCAATTGGAGCTTTTATCTATTGAGGCGGGAACTCCAGGAGCCCCCTGGCTACATGCAGCTGAGGTGGGGTTGGCAGCCCAGAAGATGAGCTTTTCAAGGAGCTAATCTTTCGGCCAGGCACGGTGGCTCACACCTGTAATTCCAGCACTTTGGGGGGCCGAGGCAGGTGGATCACCTGAGGTCAGGAGTTCAAGACCAGCCTGGCCAACGTGGTGAAACCCCGTCTCCACAAAAATACAAAAATTATCCGGGCATGATGTGGGGAGTAGTCCCAGTTACTGGGGGAGGCTGAAGCGGGAGAATCGCTTGAGCCTGGGAGGTGGAGGTTGCAGTGAGCCGAGATCATGCCATTGATTGCACTCCAGCCTGGGCCACAGAGCAAGACTCTGTCCCCCCCCTAAAAAAAAAGTGAGCTAATCTTCCCACACACCCGAGGAACCGATAAACGGAGACTTTGACCCTCCCTTTGCCCTCTTATCTCAAGACAGGGGAGAAGGGTATATCAAGGTGTACCTCGGAAGATGAGGGATGGGCTCCTGGTATTTGGAACCTGGGAAGGGCCAGGTAGAGGGAGGAGGTGCTGAGGAGGTCAGGCAGCATTGGGGCTGAGAGAGGTGCCGCAGTCAGGGAAGTTGTGCGCAATGGTGCCTCAGTTCCTTCCTTTTTTTTTTTGAGACAGAGCCTTGCTCTGTCACCCAGGCTGGAGTGCGGTGGCCAGATCTCAGCTTACTGCAAGCTCCACCTCCCAGGTTTATGCCATTCTCCTGCCTCAGCCTCCCGAGTAGCTGGGACTACAGGCGCCCGCCACCTCACCTGGCTAGTTTTTTGTATTTTTTAGTAGAGACGGGGTTTCACCATGTTAGCCAGGATGGTCTCGAACTCCTGACCTCAGATGATCTGTCTGCCTCGGCCTCTCAAAGTGCTGGGATGACAGGCATGAGCCACCGCGCCCAGCCAATTTTAATTTTACTTGCGTAGAGTGTGTGTGTGTGTGGGGTCTTGCTATGCTGCCCAGGCTGGTCTCAAACTCCTGGCCTCAAGCAATCCTCCTGCCTCAGCCTCCCAAAGTATTGGGATTACAGGCATGAGCCACTCTTCCCAGACCAGGCTCTTTTATCCCTTTCCCATCATTCCAAACACATCGACTGAGCACCTAGTGTGTGTTAGGGCCTCATTCTAGGTCTCTTTCTGTAAGGGACCACATAGGAAATCTTTTAAGATTTCTTGTAATGCTGCCCTGTGGGGTAACAGTAGCCAAAGTCAGTATGGAAATCAATGGATGTGACTGGCTTCCAACAAAACCCTATAAATGGACACTGAAATTTTAGTTTCATATAATTTTTTCTTTTTTTTTTTTGTGAGACAGTCTCCCTCTGTCACCCTGGCTGGAGTGTGGTAGTGCGATCTCGGCTCACTGTAAGCTCCGCCTCCCGGGTTCACACCATTCTCCTGCCTCAGCCTCCCGAGTAGCTGGGACTACAGGCGCCCGCCACCTCGCCCGCTACATTTTTTGTATTTTTAGTAGAGACGGGGTTTCACTGTGTTAGCCAGGATGGTCTCGATCTCCTGACCTCGTGATCTGCCCTCCTCGGCCTCCCAAAGCGCTGGGATTATAGGCGTGAGCCACCACACCAGGCCGAGTTCCGTATAATTTTTACGTGTACCGAAAGTTTACTTTCTTTTGATTTTTAAAAACTGTTTAAAAATGTAAAAGCCATTCTGAGCTTATGGACCACAGGAAAACCTAGTGGTCAGCCAGAGCTGTCGGAGGGTTGTGGTTTGCCCATCTTTGTTCTAGGTGACCCAGACAGGCTCTGACCTCAGGGAGCTGATGGCCAATTTGGGAAACTGAGTCTACAGAGAGACGCTCAGAAGAATATATAATTTCTTTCTTTCTTTTTTTTTTTTTTTCCGGAGATGGAGTTTCACCCTTGTCACCTAGGCTGGAGTGCAGGGGTGCAATCTCTGCTCACTGCAACCTCCACCTCCTGGGTTCAAGAGATTCTCCTGCCTCAGCCTCCCGAGTAGCTGGGATTACAGGCGTCCACTAATTTTTGTGTATTTTTAATAGAGATGGGGTTTTGCCATGTTAGCCAGGCTGGTCTCAAACTGCTGACCTCAAGTGATCTGCCTGCCTTGGCCTTCCAAAGTGCTGGGATTACAGACATGAGCCACCACACCCTGCATTTTTTTTTTCAGACAGAGTTTCACTCTTGTTGCCCAGGCTGGAGTGCAATGGTGTCATCTCAGCTCACTGCAACCTCCACTTCCCAGGTTCAAGCGATTCTCCTGCCTCAGCCTCTCAAGTAGCTGGGATTATAGGCGTGAGCCACCACGCCCAGCTAATTTTGTATTTTTAGTAGAGACAGGATTTCTCCATGTTGGTCGGGCTGGTCTTGAATTCCCGATCTCAGGTGATCTGCCCGCCTCGGCCTCCCAAATTGCTGGGATTACAAGTATAAACCACTGCGCCTGGCTTTTTTTTTTTTTTTTTTTTTGAGACGGAGTCTCACTCTATTGCCCAGGCTGGAAGGCAGTGGTGCGATCCCAGCTCTCCGCAACCTCTGCCTCCCGGGTCCAAGCAATTCTCCTGCCTCAGCAAAAGTAGCTGGGACTACAGGTACCCACCACCACGCCTGGGTCATTTTTGTATTTTTAGTAGAGACAGGGTTTCTCCATGTTGGTCAGGATGGTCTCGAACTCCCGACCTCAGGTGATCCGCCCGCCTCGGCCTCCCAAAGTGCTGGGATTACAGGCGTGAGCCACCGCGACCGGCCTCCATTAACGCTTTATAATGGATGAGTGAAGGTTCCTGTCAAGCAATGTCAGGGCGCTTCCCGGGCATCTGGAGACCCAGAGAGCGCAGCGGCTGCGTGGGCGCCTCCCCGACCCGGACTGGGCCGATCTGGCCGAGCCGAGCGGGGCCGAGCGGGGCCGAATGAAGCCGAGCGGAGCCGAGCCTGGCCGGCCGAGTCCGCCACATTCCCACAATCCCGGGCGGCCCCGCCCCGGCTCCCGGCTGCGCGTCCCCCTTCCCACGTCGGCGCAACCAAACCCGCGGGCCCCCCGCCCTCGCCCCGCCCCGCCCCTTTCGCGCCCGCCGAAGCCCCGCCCAGGCCGCTAGTCCCGCCCCCACGGTGGGCGCGCGTGGCCGCCGGCCCCTCCCATTGGCCACACCGTCTGCCTGTCGCGGGCTGCGCTCCCAGCCTGCTAGGTTGTCCGGCGCTGTCGCTCGGTTGCGGCGGCTGCGGTTGGCGGTGGCTGCGGCGGCGGCGCGGGCTAAGTGCGGCCGCGCGGGAGTCCGCGGCTGGCGCGGCCCGAGCAGGGACCCGGCGGCTCGCCAGGCGGCGGCCGAGGCGGGGCGGGCCGGCCCGGGGCCGAGGGCCGGGGGCCGAGGCCGGAGGGCCGCGGCGGGCGGCGGCCGAGGCGGCTCCGGCCAGGGCCGGGCCAGGGACCGGGGGGCGGCGGCGGGGAGTCGGCCGCGGCGGCCGGGGCCGGGACGATGACTCTGGAGTCCATGATGGCGTGTTGCCTGAGCGATGAGGTGAAGGAGTCCAAGCGGATCAACGCCGAGATCGAGAAGCAGCTGCGGCGGGACAAGCGCGACGCCCGGCGCGAGCTCAAGCTGCTGCTGCTCGGTGAGTGCGGCCCCCGGGCCTGCCGGCTGCGGGCCCTGCCCTGCCTGTGTCCGCCCTGCCTGTCCGGGTCGGGCTGGGACCCTCTGGGGTCAGCCCTGCCTTTGCCGTCCGGGTTGCGGGACCCTCCGGGGTCAGCCTTGCCTGTGCCTTCCCTGCCTGTCCGGATCGCGGGACCCTCGAGGGTCAGCCCTGCCTGTGCCTGCCCGGCCTGTCCGGGTCGGGGCGGGGCCCTCCGGGGTCAGCCCTGCCTGTGTCGTCCAGGTCGGCCCGGGACCCTCCCGGTTCAGCCCTGCCTTTGCTGTGTAGGTCGGCACCTGGGACCCTCCGAGGTCAGCTCCGGGCCCCAGATTCCTTTGGGGTCAGCCTCTGCCTTAACTGTTCATATTGGCACCTGGGATCCCGGGGTCAGCCCCTGTCTGTGCTGTTCACGTTGCCTCCAGGGACCCTCGGGCGTCAGCCCCTGTCTGTGCTGTCTGGATCAGGCCCGGGATCCCTCCTAGGTCAGCTCCCAGTTTCTGCCGCCACATTGGGCCTCCAGGACTCCAAGATTTGCCTTGTGTCACTTCTCAAGGGACCAGCCCCTCCCTGCTCAGGGACCCTCTGACCTTACCCCACCTGAGTACCCACCCCTCGCTACCCCTTCAGGGCCAGACCTTTGGGCTGTAACCCACAGGGCATACTCACCCCTCACTTCTCAGGGCCCCGCGTTGACCCTTCCCTCCAGGTAGAGCCCTGTACCCTCCATGCAGGCCCCATACACCCCCCAAAGACTCCTCCGTGTCCCCTAACCCCCCATTCCCTTCAGGGCCATTCTCCTGCCTTCCTGTTCCGGGAAACCCCATAGTCCTCTTGGCTGGAAAGCGCCCTGTGGGAAAAAGACAGGGTTCTGCTCAGCTGAGGGTGGGGCGATTGACACCTGAGGGAGCCTTTGCTTGTTGTCCGAAGCAGCTGTCTCGGCAGCCTCCCCCGCCGCCTTCCTTAGAGTCTTGGTGGGAGCCACACTGAGTCCCCGTTGGGAGCAGGCCCCCACCTCCCGGCTCCTCCCCACCGTCCTGGAGAAGGTTTGCTGCTGAACCTCCTTCTCCCCAAGGCACGCCTGCTGCAGGGAGCCAGTCGGGCCAGCTGTAAAGTGTTGTCACCCCAAATAAGGGTCCCTGCAGTCGTTTACAAAACAGAAAGCTCTTGCCCTGCCCCGCCCCTGCCCTCCCGAGCTCCTAGGTTAGCTCCTGGCCTGGGGGCGGGGGGCAGGGGCGGTGGGGAAGGTCAGAAATGGGTGCAGAGGCAGCAGGGACGGAGGAGGGGGTGTGCTGGTGGCGGTAGCTCCTGGGGAGGAGGCAGGTTGGGTGCTGTGTGGGGAACACGGTTGCCTCTCTCCTGCTGTGACCCTCTTGCGGCCTCCATGTCCCCGGTTAGAGAAGTGCCTTGGATGAAATGCCCTCCTGATTTTTTTCCCCAAACTTGTGTTTTGATTTACCTAAGGGGTCTGAAGTGGGCCGTCTTTCCAGGGGACACGGGTAGGCAGAGCCCGCGTAGTGGCCCCTTGCACAGAGTGGCACTGACTGGCTTTTGTAGTGGGTCATGGACTTTGTTTGGATGGAGGGGAGTTAGGAATTACTGGTGTCATAAAGATCTTACCAGATGGCCTTGCTCTGTGGCTCTGTGACCTCCCGAATCCCCGCCACCTTTTCCGCGTGCACCCAGGCTTCTGTGCCTGCACTTTGGACTTGAGATTGACACGGGGTTCAAGGACGAAGGTCAGGGGCTCCCGTGTCTGCAGCCTTGGCTGCTTGGAGCAAGTCTGGAAGTGATTCGGCCCCTTCCTGCATCCTCTGTGCAGTGTCCAACTGTGGCCCGGGGTGTCTGCTGCAGGAGCACCTGTGTCTGCAGCCCCGCCCCTCCCACTCTGTGAGCTGGAAGTTGACCCCTATCAGCTGGTAAGATGGGAGGCTGCTGTCAGGCTCAGGGCCAGGCGGGGCAGATAGGGCAGTGACGAAGACGTGAGCTTATGTACGACCCAAGGAGGACGGGTGTCAGTGCCACGTAGAGGGCCAGGGGCTGCCAGGGGATTGGAAGGGCTTCACACTCTAGGTGTTGGGGCCAGGGACCCCTCTGGGAATCTGATGCGACAGGCCCTCAGAAAACTTCCCCTCCAAGCAACCTTGCGTCCCAGCTGGAGGGCCCCTTGCTGGGAGGACTTTGACCACCTGAGGTCCAGGGGCTGGGGCTCCAGGGTACAGGAGAGGGGACCTCTGTCAGGCTCCCTGCCTGCTTGTGGGAACTCATTCCACTCTCCCAGGAGGCCAGCCCCGAACTTGCGATTGCCCCTGTTTTTCAGGGAGCAGCGGGAGGGTGGGGCCGAGGCTCCCCAGGAGGAAGGGGCTGTTGGGCTGCAGCAGGTGGCTGTGGTGCCTGCAGCCCATGGAATGTTCAGAGACCTCTGGGCGGAGGTCCTAGTGCTCCGCAGGAGGCCCAGTCAAGCTGGGTCTGCCTCTCCCTAGAATTCTTTCCTCCCCTGCCCCTGCCCCTGCCCCTTAGCAGTGGGGGCTCCATCCCTCCATCTCCCCTATGGCTCCCGTGCAGCGTTGTGGAGTGGATGTCGGGGAGGGAGGCAGGGGCCTGCCACCGCACCCCTGTGGCATCTGCCGCCCAGGAGGGTCTCGTTTATGTGGGCGGTGCTGGTTCCTTCCAGGCTTGGGGGCAGCAGGGCTCCGGGACTCTGCCCTGACTTCTGGGTTTGCAACCAGGTGGAGCATGTGCTGGAAGAACGCGGTGTCTGCTTGCTCTCATCCACTGCCTCCCTGGGGCTGCACACGGCCTGTGAGGTCGGTCAGCCTGGCGAGGACGTTCCATGCCCTGTTTTTGGGGTCGGGAGGGACCTCATGGAGGTCCCTAGAGCTGGACGGGGCTCGCTGCTGTGCCGCCTCCCTCGTGGTGGCTAAAATGTGCTGTTCACGCCTCAAATGGGCCTCTCCGTTAACACACACAGGTCTCCCCAGGGCCCTGTGCACATTGGACCTGATCGGTCTCTGGGGTGGGGCCGCCCTGGGCACTGCAGGGTGCTGAGCAGCGTCCGAAGCCTCCACCCACTCCTCGCCAGGAGTGCTCCCAAGTCGTGACAACCACAGATGTCTCCAGACAGTGCCCATTGTCCCTTGGGGGGCACGTTGCCCCCATTTGAGACCGTTTACTGTGTGGTAGCATACGATGTAAAATGCTTGTGGCAAAGCCGAGGGATAATCAGTGCAAATTATTTTCACAGAAGTTTTCATGAGTGCTTATAGAGTCTTTTTCTATGCACAATCAAAGCCGTGTGTGTGTGAATTCGCTACTCGGTGTATGCAAGGGTGTGTATGCATATATTGTTTTATACCCGGGGTATTCCGGGTTTGTCCTTATGAACACGTCTGTCGATGGTGGTGACAGCTGTGGATGGGAACAGGAGTGGTGAGAGTGTACTGTGCGCTTAGCGCACACGCTGCTCCGGCCTCCATGCCGCGCCGCCGCCATCCCAGGGTCCGCCCTGTGGCCTGGAGAACTCTTGCAGGCCCCGCCAGGAGCTCTTGGATCTGGGTTCCCATTCCCCAGGCCCGCTGGGCCTCTGCCTCTCACGGGCAGCCCTTGGCTGTTAGGTTTCCGTCTCACTGGTAAACTGTGGAGGGGCCCCCCCGTAGAGTTCCTTGTGGCAGGTTTGTGGTTGGAAACGTGGGGACTTCCATGGGAATGCCTGTTCCCGGGGCCAGAGGCTGCTAGTGAGGCTGAGCCGGAGTGGCTCCAGGCTTTCTAAATAAAGCAGGATGGTTAGTTCCGGAGGCTTCCTGTCCGGCCTGCGCCGGCCC
This sequence comes from Macaca nemestrina, assembly GCF_043159975.1. NCBI lineage: Eukaryota > Metazoa > Chordata > Mammalia > Primates > Cercopithecidae > Macaca > Macaca nemestrina. The sequence goes on from NC_092144.1 coordinate 2,622,743, forward strand.
CCACGGGCAGTGACAAGGCCCGGGATCCAGCATGGGGTGCGGTGGCCCCACGGGAAGGGCCGGGCCTCTGTTGGCCCAGTGTTGGGAGGCGTGGAGCGTGGCCTCTGGCGCCTGGCAGGGTGGCTGTGCCGTGTCCCAGAGGACTCTGGGAGCAGGAAGCGCCCTTGGATGGCCTCGTCCAACCTTGACTTCCCAAGCCCGAGCCCAGGCTGGGGAGACGTGGGGACTCGGTCCAGGCCTGCTCTCACGTCCTCTGCGTTTATATGTAATCAGTTATGATGACTGTGGCTGAAAGGGTCTGCTTTGCCCGGGCCTGGTCCGGGAAGCTCCGTGGAGCTTCCGCCCGAGCCTCCTGCCCGGCTCTGCCGGTGCTGCGGTGAGAGCGGAGGAAGTGCTTCCCTCCGAGATTTAACCACGAGAGGTTTCACTTTCTGAGTCTTGTGGTGGAGCCTGTCTCTGTCTGGCACCGGGACCCTGGGCAGCACGGGGAGGATGCCCTGGCATCAGGAGGTTGGAGAGGTGTGTGGTGGAGTCTGACGGATCTTAAGAGGGGCGCTCGCGGAGCCCTCTCGGCCCTACCCTGTAGACAGAGCTGGTACCTGGCGCCCCTTCTGGGTCCCCAGCAGGGCTCTGTTCTCCCCGCTGGGCACCCCAACTTGTGAGTGGAGGATGGGAAGCCTCGTGTGGCTTGCCCACCTAGGTGAATGAGAGCGGTGGATGCGATTACGGGCGGCCAGGGGCTCTGGGAAGGCCCACGTGCAGGGTCATTATTTGATTGAAATTAAGTCCTTTCGCAGAACCGGGATCCTAAGTGCCAGGTTGCTGGCGTGCGGGTGGTTGCAGGCGCATGTAGCTCCTGCCGCCAGGCCCTGCGTGGAGCATTCCCCCCGTCCCGGGGAGCGTCCCACTGTCTGTCCTCCGTAGGGCACCTGGCAGGTCTTCAGGACTGTCTGGAATTGGCTGTCCTGGATCCAGACTCTTGCTGTCATCTGGGCTTGGGCACATTCCTCGCCCGTCAGGATGTCTGTGGTCCAGTCTCCCACCCTCCATCTGTACTCCCTGCCTCTGGGTCAGAAACCTCTGATGGTCTCTGCTGTGGGGATTCCTGGTCCAGCCTGGCCTCCTGCGGCTGACAGGCGCTCTCAGGACAGCACGGGTAGGTGGCACCTCGGGCCATCTGCAGGGCCTGGGAGCAGTGTGGTGTCTGGGTCAGGTGCGTGGCCTGGGGAGACTCAGGTTCAGAGCCCACCCCTGCTACTTGCGACTGTGGGACTTCAGGTCTGTGCCTCAGTTTCCTGAGGGGGCGGTGGGGTGAGGACTTAGTGGTGCTCCCCATTCCACTGCAAGTGGGCACCTGCCGAATGCTGGCTGCTGCGCCCGCTGCCGGCGTGGTGACATCGTGTCGCGCCCACAGCACCTGGCGTGTGTGGCACATACTGGATGTTCCGTGAGAAACTGCTCTGTTGGGGATCCCGCCCGGGATCTGGGATCTGGGATCTGGGATCTGGGATCTGCCTGCAGACACCGTGGTGAGGACTCCCCAGCTTCAGCTCCGTGGATGTTTGGCACTGGATCACTCTCTGGGGTAGGGCTGTCCTGGGCACTGCGGGATACTGAGCAGCGTCCCTGGCCTCCTCCCACTCCAGGCCAGGAGCACCCCCCAGTTGTGACAACCACAGATGTCCCCAGACATTGCCCAGTGTCCCTGGGAGCAGGACCCCCGACCTATGTGTCTTAGCATCCCCCGTCCCTTCTCGTGGTCATTGTCAGTTATGTGTCCTTGGTTCCCTGCTTTCCTGCCCATGTCACTGAGCTGTGCAGGCCTCAGAGATGCTTGGCGAGTGACCATCATTGGCTGACTGAAGGCAGATCACGCAGGGAAGTGGAGAGGAGTGGCCCAGTACTGCTCAACGCCCTGCAGGCTGGCCTGGTGCACGCCAGGGATCTCTGCTGGGGCAGGCTCGGTTGCCACCTGCCTGTGGCCTCTGCACCGGGCAGAAGGGGTCCTCGAGGACAGTGCGCAGCTGGCTCAGAAGCTCCTCCCTGAGTCCCGCCTGTGGCCTGGGCTGCCCTGGGCCGACCAGCACTGGGCAGTGGGGGCACACTGGAGGGAGCCAGGGGCGAGTCATTTCCCTCTCCCAGCCTCAGTTTCCCCATCGGTCACTTGGGAAAAATGTTCTTCCCCCTGTAGGATTGTTGAAGGATTGAATGAGATGAGGCCAGTGCAGCAGACAGCAGGGAGGGAGCCCTCTTGTCCCCTGTGGCCGCCTTTCCTGCTGGCTGCTTTGCACCGAAAAGCTTCGAGTAACCCTGGGCGGTGGTGCTCCCTGGATGGCATCCACACGGGGACCCCAAGGCCTGGGAGGCTCCAGGAGGGACGGTGCCGGCCCAGGTTTTTGTCCCCGTCTGACTGCAGAGTTGGTGCTCTGGGTACCGCACCGTCTGGCGGTCCAGGCTCCTTTTTCTCTTCTGTCAAAGCTGTGGGGTCACACTGATGTTTCAGGGTACCTGCAGGGATGGAGTGGGATGGGGGGCTGAGGGGTATGGTCAAACTGGAGGGCGCTGTGTCTGTTGCCATGGTTAACCGCGTCCACACTGATGGGTGCTGGGCCCTGCCACCGAGCGGCCTGCGGAGACGTGGCTGTTCTGTTGCCTGTCCTAATCCCCAGGGGCTGTGGGGCCGGGTCTGAGCTGTGGGATGAATGAAGCCCCCAGGGTTGTAGTGGGGCCGCCGCAGCCCCAGGCTGTGGGATGAATGAAGCAGCCCTTCAGTCAGTGGCACCCGCGCCGGTTTGCTCGGCCTCGGTCCTACTGGATGGGGCGAGGGTTGACCAGTCAGGCACGTGCTGCTGGCCTGGGCAGGTGTCTGGAGAGGGGCCCTGGGCCTCTGGACTCCCGCCCTTCCCCCATCAGCGATCTCATCCCAGACTCCTTGGCGATGGTCATTGAGCTGGGCAGGGGCAGGGGTCTGTCCCTGTCCCCAGGTGGAGATGTTCAGACCAGTGCCCACAACTGGATTAGATGGGCTGGGCAGGGCTGGGCAAGGCTGGGACCCAGGCTCTCGGGGGGCTTCAGTAAGGGCTGTGGTAAGACCCAGCGTGTGAGGAGAGGGGAGCTCAGAAATTTTGTGGCCAGTGCGGTGGCTCATGCCTGTAATCCAAGCACTTTGAGAGGCCGAGTCAGGCAGATCACTCGATTCCAGGAGTTCGAGACCAGCCTGGGCAACATAGTGAAACCCCCGTCTCTACTAAAAATGCAAAAAAATTAGCCAGACTTGGTGGTATGCACCTGTAGTCCCAGCTGCCTGGGTGGCTAAGGTGGGAGGGTCACTTGAGTCCACGAGGCAGAGGTTGCAGTGAGCCAAGATTGCACCACTGCACTCCAGCCTGGACGACCGAGGGACAGACTGTCTCAAAAAAAAGAATAGAAAACGTGGGTGAGTGACACCAACCACTTCCGGTGGGGAGGGTCACTCCCACTTGGGAACCAGTCTGTATGGAGGCCTCCGCTGGAATAGAACAAGGTGGCATGGCCCCTGGCCGGCGAGGGGCAGTTGGTGTCTGCACCTTTGAGGCACCTGGGGACTCTGCTGCTGTGGAGATGGGACTGGGTTCCAGTCCAGAGGCTGTCCTGCCATCGCTGCCCCTGGCTGTCACGCCCCACCTGGGGTAGTGCATTTCGTGGTGGCTCATTCTTGAGCCTCAGCAGTGGGGCCAGCTGGGTGCCCTTCCTCTCTCAGGGCGCCCTGCCTGAGGGTGCGTGCTGGAACAGAGAGCACGCCCTGGGCTGCCGGCAATAAGCTGTGGAACCGGGAGAACCAAGTCTGTTCAGGCCCTGCAGTGAGGGGTTGTGGGACTTCAGGGAGGCCACTTGACCGCTCTGTGCCTCAGTTTCCCCTCCAGTCAGTCCGGCGCTGAGGTGCTGTCTACCTCCTGGGGTTCTGAGACGGAAGCGGGGCAGGCATGAGGCCCCTTGTGAAGCTGGATGAGGGACGTCTGTCCTCCGCTGCAGGAGGGCTGCCGCTCCTCGGGCCCCTGCGTCAGGTTGGTGCCTGGCTCTGATCCCACACCCGCTGGCACAGCTCGTGGTCAGGGTTAGATTTCCAGGCTGTTTCCAGGAGCCGGGATCATAGGCACACGCATGCACACGCGTGGGCCACCACCGACCCACCTTCTCATGGGAGCTGATGCGCGGTCGTGTGACTTCCCCGGGTGGGGCCCTGCGGCTCTGGCCTTGCTCGCGGTGTGTGCACTGGCCTGGGCCTCCCCACAGCCCTGTGGGGGCTTCCTGCCTTCTCGGCCCACATCGCACCGTCTTGGGCACTGTGGGGCTCGGCTCAGGCGTCGTAGGCGGGAAGCAGCCTGGAACCCTGGAAGTCTGGCTCCCAGGTGTTGGCTCCCAGGTGCTGGCTCCCAGGTCTCAGCCCTGCCACTAGGGTCATGGGTTACTTACTTGAATCTTTTTATGTAATTTTTATTTTTATTTGTTGTTTGTTTATTTATTTATTTATTTTTGAGACAGAGTGTCACTTTGTCGCTTAGGCTGGAGTGCAGTGGTGCAATCTCTGCTCACTGCAACCTCTGCTTCCTGGGTTCAAGTGATTCTCCTGCCTCAGCCTCCCCAGTAGCTGGGACTACAGGCGCCCACCACCATGCCCGGCTAATTTTTGTATTTTTAGTAGAGATGCGGTTTCTCCATGTTGGTCAGGCTGGTCTCAAACTCCTGACCTCAGGTGATCCATCTGCGTCGGCCTTTCACAGTGCTGGGATGACAGGTGTGAGCCACTGTGTGTGTGAGCACGGCCTTGAATCTTTTTTTTTTTTTCGAGACAAGGTCTTACTTGTCATCCAGACTGGAGTGCAGTGGTACAATCTCAGCTCATTGCAACCTCTGTCTCTTGGGTTCAATTGATTCTCGTGCCTCAGCCTCCTGAGTAGTTGGGATTACAGGCGCCTACTGCCACACCCAGCTAATTTTTTTTTGTAAATTTTTTTTTTTTTTTTTTTGAGATGGAGTCTCTCTCTGTCACCCAGGCTGGAGTGCAGTGGCGTGATCTCAGCTCAATGCGAGCTCCGCCTCCCGGGTTCACGCCATTCTCCTGCCTCAGCCTCCCCAGTAGCTGGGACTACAGGCGCCCACCACCTCACCCGGCTAATTTTTTGTATTTTTAGTAGAGATGGAGTTTCACCGTGTTAGCCAGGATGGTCTCGATCTCCTGACCTCATGATCCGCCCTCCTCGGCCTCCCAAAGTGCTGGGATCACAGGCGTGAGCCACCGCGCCTGGCCATTTTTGTAAATTTTTTGGTAGGGATGGGGTTTCACCATGTTGGCAAGGCTGGTCTCGAGCTCCTGATCTCAAATGATCCACCTGCCTCGGCCTCCCAAAGTGCTGGGATTACAGGCGGGAGCCTCCGTGCCCGGCTTTGAATCTTGAGTGTGAGATAAGTCCCCAGCTCCTGCTCTCCAGGCTGCGCCCTCTTGTGGGGCTTGGAGCCTCCTTTTCTTCCGTCTTCCTTTCCTGTGGTTTGGGGATGTTTGCTGGGAGCCGGGAGGCAGGGTACAGGAGAACCAGGTTCCTCCTGGTTGGCCTCCAGATCTTGGCCAGCGGGTCCAGTCCGGAGGGTAGTTTTCTCCTCTGGAAGCTGGCTTAGTGGGAGCAGCGGGCGGACTCTGGCCCCTCCTAGTGGTGGCGTGCTGAGTGCACCTGAGGGTTGCCTCCTGAAGGCTCCCTAGCATCTGGGGTCCACTGTGGGGCGGCCTGTGGCAGGCTCGCCAGGAACCATGCTTGCAGAGGCAAAGCACCTTGCTTGTGGTCACGTGGGGGCCTCCTGGAGACCTAGACTCCCTCAGGTGTGGGAGATGTGGACTCCATTCTCCCAGGAGCCGTGGCTGGTGACACGCAGTCAGGTCCATCCTGACGGGCAGTGGAGTGCAGGGGACCCGATGGGGACATGAGGGATCCAGCGCCGTGGACCAGGGCCAGGTTCATTCAGTTCGCTCAGGAAACATGTACACAGCGCCTTCTGCGTAGGGGCTAGGGATGCAGGTGGGCAGGGCAGCCACAGCCCCTGCGCTGGGAAGCTGGCGCGGCAGGCTGCAGATGGGGACCGCCACACCTCCCTGAGGAGGGAATGGCAGAGCCACCCTCGAAGGGCCCGTGCTGCGGGGGTGCTGGGCGCTTCCTGAACGCCGGACCTTTGAATTTCTGCAATGGGAGCTCCCCGGGGAATTAGGGAAGGGGAAGGGCCTGATTGAAGGGGTAGTTGATATTTAACCCTGGTGCTGAAGCAGGCGTCGCACACAGCTGCCAGTGCCCGCGGCGGCCTCCTGGGAGGCTGAGCTCACCAGCTCCAGACCCAGCGTGAGGCAGGAACCTGGGGGTCTCACAGCGGGACCCGGCGGTGGGTGCGGCCTCGTGGTGGGGAGGGAGGGTGGGAGGACTTCATGTGAAGCTGGGTTTGACTCGTCACCTGTGGAGTGTGTGCTCCCCCGCCACAGGCAGCGGCCAGGCAGCATCTGCCCTGCAGGACCCTCCCAGCTGCCCTTTTGTGCCGGCCCTGGCTGGACCCCTGGCTGGATCCCCGGCTTCCCCCAGTGTCCTCTTTTGCTAACATTTTGTCGCTGTCTCAGTCAGCTCGGGCTGCTGTGACAATACTGCAGGCACAGTGGCTTATAAACTACCCGAGTTTGTCTCCCATGGTTCTGGAGGCTGGACGTCCAAGATCAAGGTTCTGTGGATTTGGGGGGCGGGTGACGGGGTTGCGCTTCCTGGTACATAGATGGCGACGCTGTGGATTCGGTGTAGGGGGTGGTTGTGTTTCCCGGTTCATAGACGGCGGTACCTTCTTGCCGTGTTCTCACGCGGACGTGATCCCTCCTGGACTCGTCAGTGCACTCACGAAAGAGCCCCCAGAGCTCCACGGCAGAAGGAGCTGATCCGCCTCCCAACACCCCTGCCTTAGGGGTAAGGATTTTAACACAGGAATTTGGGAGGATCACAGACATTCAGTGCTGTGGGTGGGACCATTGGTGCGTTGCCCTGGGGTGGTGGTGTGGTCCGTGGTCCGTTCCTTCCCAGGACTGGGCAGTGGTCCGTTGCGTGGGGTCTTTGCGCCCGTGCACCTGTTGAAGGGCCTGTGGAGCTTTGGCTTTTTGGCTTTTAGGAGAAAAGCTGCTGTGGTGCTTGGTGTGCGGTGAGGAGTGGACAGAAGGCTCTGCCCTGGCGGGTGGCCTGAGATGGGGTGATGAGGGCCAGCAGGGGGCTGTGGACGAGTCCAGAGTGAGGCGGAATCTCGGAGGGGCTCACACATTGTCTCGGGAGGAGTGGGCTGGCGTTTCTTTCCAGTGGGCAGCTGTTGAAGATTTTGGAGCCAAAAGAGCCTTCCAGCTCAGACGTCTTTCAGGAGGAGTGTGGCTGCCGGCGGGGCAGGCTGGCTCAGGGTGGAGCCATGTGGGCTGAGGCCCGAGTTGGGGCTGCTGCTTTGGGGCCACATGGCGGCCGGTCAGGTGGGAACGAGCCTCTGCTGACCAGGATCTTTAATGTGGAGCCCCAGCCGCGGGGTGTGAGGGCTCAGGCAGGACCCAGGCCTTCAGACATGGGGTCTGCTCTGCAGGAACCCCTGCATCCCAGCTGCAAGGTGCTGTGTGACGGGAGGCGGCAGCAGCTGGGTTGGCGCAGGGAGACAGGGCGACTTGAAAAGCAGGCTGGGGCCAAAGCATCTTGAAAACCCGAACCTAGTGGCGTGGCCTGGCTTGAGTGCTGTCCAGAGCCTCGCCCTTGGCCCCTGCACGGCCAGGCTTAACAGTGGCCAGCACCTCAGGGCCACCAGAGGCCCGGGGCCACCTGGCCTGGCTTGGCTTCCAGTGGCCCAGAGCTCCTGCTGGGCTCCTGCCCCGCTCTGTGGCCGCTCCTGGCTTTAGTGGGTTACGTGGGGGACACGGGTGGCTTCCACCCAGTGTGAGTGGTGCACATGGCTTAACACGCAGCTGCGTAGCTGTGTATGGGCTGCATGTGTGTGTACATGTCCATACGTGTGTGCATACATGCATGTGTGCACGCAGTGTGCATGTGTGCTGAGGTACATGCACACACACGTGTGCATTGTGTGCATGTATGCACATTCATGCATATATATGTGTGCACGCAGGGGTGCATGGGTTTGAACCGCCTCCCACCCCATCCGTGTACCCATATTGCCTCTGCAGAGCTCCATGGGGGTCCTTGGCCAGCCAGGGCTGTGGTTGTCATTTTTGCCTTCCTTACGAAACCCAAAACAGGCTGGGCGCAGTGGCTCCCAGCACTTTGGGAGGCCGAGGCGAGTGGATCACCTGAGGTCACGAATTTGAGACCAGCCTGACCAACATGGAGAAACACCACCTCTACTAAAAATACAAAATCAGCCGGGTCTGGTGGCGCATGCCTGTAGTCCCAGCGACTCGGGAGGCTGAGGCAGGAGAATCGCTTGAATCCAGGAGGCGGAGGTTGTGGTGAGCCGAGATTATGCTGCTGCACTCCAGCCTGGGCAAAAAGAGCGAAACTCTATCTGCAAAAACAAAACAAAACCCTAAACAGTAGTACCGAGTCAGTTCTCATCTGGGCAGCGACCTCTGGCATTTCAGACTCCTCCTCGGCCGTCTTGGTCTTCCCGGCATCCTCACTGAGAGCTGAGGCTTGCTTTTCTGTTTCATAGTTGAGGTGTTTATGGTCTGAGGGACCTTGTGTGTTGGGTGCAAAGTTACCAAGGGGTGGCGCCTTCTGACAGGAGTGCAGGGCCCTCCTCGCCCCCTGTGCTGTGTGGGGCCTGTGCCGGGGTGCGGGCTTGAGGGTGTGCCGGCCTTGCGTCGGTGTGGCCTTCAGTGTGTGTGAGTGTTTGCTGTTTCCAGGTGCAGCACCCTCCCAAACCAACCCATGGAACAGCCATGTTTTGTAACAGAGTTTTCTTAAACAGAGTCTCATCTGGGGGCAGTCTTGACCCACGGGACACTGGCCGTGTCTGGGGACATCTATGGTTGTCACAGTTCGGGGGGTGCTCCTGAGATGGAGTGGACGGGGGCCAGGGATGCTGCTGAGCACCCCTCGGGGCCCAGCGTTCACACCCGTCAGTAGAGCTGAGGCCGCTCAGATCACATCCCCTCCATGCCACCACCCTTCCCTTCAGGGCGCGGTGAGGGAAGGGCGTGTGGGGGTCCCTCTGGGGAGAAGGTGGTCTCACCTGCACACCCACTCTCACCCCTCGTGTCCCGGAACTTGGGTGGGTTTGACCTTTTGTGGATGAGGTGAGGGCTGGGAGGCGGATCACTGCCTGAGACAGAATCAAAGTCCATTTTCTTTCTTCCGAAAAGGACGCAGCATGGTTGAGAAAAGGACTGGGAGGAGGCAGCTGCCGCTGGGGCTCCCCACTCGGGATGTGTTGGGTGTTCTGTGAGACCCCCCCCCAGGGAACACAGGTGCTGTGAGCAGTTCCTGGGCTTTGTCGAGGGCCTCCCGAAGGCAGCTGTGGCCACTGTGGGACCCACGCAGCCTGTCTCGCCTCCAGGAGCTGCCAGGCGAGGGGGCTTGCGACAGGCACCTGCACAACGATGTCCACTGTGGGCAGCAAGGAAGGTTCCAGAAAGCACAGGAGGGAGACTTGTGTTGGGGCCTCGGGGGCTTTGTGGAGCAGAGGCTGTGAGAGGAAGTGAGCTGGGTCCCAGCACCAGGCAGCCTTCAGGCAGCCGTGATTGGGACAGCACTGTGGGCAGAGGGCACAGCGTGCGACGTGTGTGGAAGTGGGGAGGTGCCAGAAGATTCAGAGACACAGGGTGGTGAAGGTGAGCCTGGAGAGGTGGGCTAGGGGCACGCAGGGAGGGGCGGTGACGCTTGAGTCTCTAGGCCAGCGGGGGCCTCAGCAGGGTTATTACTTGAGTAGGGAGTTGAGGCAGTTTCTTTTTAGAAATTAGAAGTTAGCTATTGTTGTGTAATAGTTTGCAACTTAAATTAACAAAACTTTGCAACTTAAATTAAGAAAACTTACTTCAGATAGTTTCTGAGGGTTGGGAATTTGGGAGCATTTGGTTGCGTGGTCCTGGATTGGGCTCTCTCAGAAGTTGTAGTCACGATACCAGCCAAGCAGGGCCACATCATTCGAAGGCTGGACTGGGGCTGGAGGAGCCTCTCACAGGCTGGCTCCCTCTAGTGGCTGTTGGTGGGAGGCCTCAGTTCCGTGGAGCTGCTGGAGGGTGCTCACAGCAGGGCGGCTGCCTTCCCCAGAGCCCGTGACCCCAGAGGGAGAGCAAGGATGCAGCCCTGTGCCTTTTGTGAACTAGCCTTGGAGATGGCACACTGTCACTTCCATCACATTCTGTTTGCTAGAAGCAGGTCACTAAGTCCAGCCCATCCTCAAGGGGAGGGGAGTTAGCCTCCAGTATTGGAAGGGATGAGCATCAGAGATTTGTGGACACATTGGAAAACCCAGCATTGACATCCCAGCACGTGGGGGTGAAGAAAAGCGGGGAGACGGAGTCTCTGCCCAGGAGGTGACCAGGTAGTGAGAGGCGGAGGCAGGAGATGGGCTGGAGTGAGGACCCCCCTGTCACCCAGAATGCGTGGGGGGCTCATCTGGAGGCTGGGGTGGAGAGACAGCTGGCCACGTGGGCCCCTTTCCCGATAGTTTCTCCAGGCTGACTTGCTGGTCCTTTTGATTGTCTGGGGCCCTGGGACCCTCAGTGTGCCCATCTCGGAGATGGGGTGGTAGCGTACTCCTCTCTGGAAGCATCGTGGGTATTAGCAAGGTCATGGCAGACATGGAGACGTAAAGGGGTTCAGGCACGTGCTCAGGGCCACCTGCGGCAGGCACGACTGTCCTGGCTGACCCCGCCACAGCACCAAGAGGGAGAGGGGAGAGCCTCGGGGGTGCTTGGCGTACGGGGGCAGGGTGGCCGTGGCCACTGAGCAAAGCTCTGGGGAAGGGGGCGCCCAGCCCTTGGAGTGGTCTGTGCAGAGAAGCCCTTGGGGTGAGCCCATCTGTCGGGGCACCGCCGCCGCATCTGTGGGCTGTCCCTCTGGCGGCCATTGATCATGAACTGGTGTGGCTGTGGGGGAGCTGTGCAGTCCCAGCTGGGGGCCAGTGCCGTGTGGCTTGATTTGGCCTGAGACCGTGTGGTCTTTGACGTAAATACCAAATTGGCCCCCAGGAAAGTGTGTCCTCGCAGAACTTCTGGAAAAGGGTGGTTCCAATAAGACCCTGGCTTGGAGAATGGGAAGGGCGCTTTGTAAACTCTTTCTGAGGAGTCAGGAGGCTGTGGCGTCTGCTGGAGACGGTCAGCCTCACGTGCTTTGGTTTCCTATGCTGGGCGCTGCAGCGTGGCGGGGTCTGGATGAGAGGGGGCAGCGGCACGAGAGCCGGGCCCCGACTGCCACCCGCTCTCACGTGTCCCGTCCCCAGGCACGGGCGAGAGCGGGAAGAGCACCTTCATCAAGCAGATGCGCATCATCCATGGCGCCGGCTACTCGGAGGAGGACAAGCGCAGCTTCACCAAGCTCGTCTACCAGAACATCTTCACCGCCATGCAGGCCATGATCCGGGCCATGGAGACGCTCAAGATCCTCTACAAGTACGAGCAGAACAAGGTGAGCCGCGGGCGCCTGGGGAGGGGAGCGCCTGGGCAGCTGTGGGCTTGGCAGTGAGCACGGTGGCCGCATTGCCGGGGTGGGGCCGTGCCGGGCGTCCCGGCCAGCCCAGGCTACCCCTGGTCATCCATCCGTTCCTGTCATGGACGTGGAAACAGCAACCACCGCCTTCCTGGGGGCCAGCTGGAGAATTGTGACGGGCATTGCGTGGCCGAGCCCCACAGCCTCCCTCCCAAGTAGCTGTGGGCTCAGGTGATCCCACCTCAGCCTCCCGGGTAGCTGGGACTACAGGTGCACCACCACGCCTAGCTACTTTTTGTAATTTTTGTAGAGATGGAATTTCACATGTTGCCCAGGCTGGTCTTGAACTCCTGGGCTCAAGCAGTCCTCCTGCTTTGGCCTCCCACAGTGCTGGGATTACAGGTATAAGCCACCATGCCTGGCCTCCACCCTGGTTTTTTTGTTCTTTTTTTTAATAAAGTAGAGGTTGTTTGATGCCCTGTTTTTAAATCACAGCTTTATTGAGTTATAATTCACATTCTATGTACTTTACTTGCTTAAAGGGTATAATCTGGTGGTTTTCGATATGTTTGCATAGTCGTGCAGCCATCACCGCTGTCGGATTCCGGAACGTTTCATCTTCCCAAAGGAAACCCCTTCCCCATTGGCTATTACTTCCACCCCCTCCTCCAGCCCCGGTACCCACACATCCGCTTCCTGCCTCTGTGGCTCGGCCTGTCCTGAACATTTCATAGAAATAGGATTGCACACTGTGTGGCGTTTTGTGTCCAGCGTCTGTCACTGAGCGTGACGTCCTCAAGGTGCATCCACACTGTGACGTGTGTCAGACTCATCCCTGTTCATGGCTGAGTCATGTTCCAGTGCATGGAGGGAACGTGTATGTGCCCATTTATCCCCTGGCGGACGTGTGAGCGCCTTCATGTGTGTGCTGTTGGGAATGGAGCTGCTGTGACCGTCTGTGGACATGTGTTTATGTGGACCACGTGTTCCCTTCCCTCAGTTGCATGCTATGCCCGGGAGCGGAATCGCTGGGTCCCAGGGTTACCCTGAATTTGCCCTCTGAGAAGCCTCCAGTTTCCCCGAGTGGCCGCCCTATGGGGCAGGCCCAGCAGCCGTGCAGCCGTGGCTCCTGCCAGTGGCCTCCCTGGGGCCTTCTAGCCGAGGGGCCGTTGATCCCGCTTTTGTAGCCCTGTTTTCAGGGGTGGGGCTCTTGTGCTTAGATCTTGGTTTGCCACTTGCCCTGTCTCCCGCTGTGATCTCCTCCAGCTGTGGCCCCCTCTGAGCGTCCACATTCATGTTTGGGCATAGATCTCCATCAACATCTGAAACAGGTGTCTGCAAACTACAGACTGATTTTGTCGATAAAGTTTTATTGGTACTTACCCATTTCTGCCATGTTGCCCATGGTGCTTCGGCAGCAGCAGCAGAGCTGAGTGCTGGAGACGGTCCGTGTGGTCGGGACAGCTGGGCGTGCTCTCTGGCTCTCTGCAGAAGCAGATTGCTGATCCCTAATCTGGAAGTTTCCAGGGAGTGGGATTTTTGGGGTTTGTGTCTCTTTTTCCAAGTCCCCCTAGGTGTGCTTATCCCAGGCCAGATTGAGAGGCTGGGGGCAGGGCAAGGGGAGGGCTGAAGTTGGAGTCGGGGCCAGGGAGCTTTGCTCAGAGGGGACAAGCAAGGGCTGAGTCTCCACTCTGGGGGGCCTGGGAGGGCCCCATGGCTCCCAGAGCCCAGGGCAAGACTCCCTTCTTTCCCATCTGGGTCCCACCCAGTATGTCCCCTCCCCAGTCCCTCAGCCAAACTGTGGCTGGTCATGTCGGCTTGTGCCCCCGGGGGACGGGGATACGGAGTGTCAGGAGGGGAATGGACAGTCCGCTACAGTGTCTGCCGCTGAAGGGTGTGCGTGTGTGTGTGCAAGCACGTGTCTGTGCGGTTGGCCTGCCTTTGTGACAGGGCAGCAAGCTGGGGCCTGAGGCCGCCCACTGCCCAGGGTTGCGTGAGGGGGAGGCGGCTCGTGTTGGGGCAGTGGGTGAACTGTTGGTAAACTGTTGAGTGCGGCGGCTCGGGGGCCGCATGCCATCCTTAGCACCGGGTGTGGTGCTTGCCCTTGATGGTGTTTGATAAGCATTTTTTGGACGAAAGAGAGAAGCCAGGCGGGGCAGAAACTGAGTCTGGAGCTGCACACTGCGGGCGGTGCCGCTGGTTGCAACGCCCTGTGTCTGGGCTTCCTGCCTCCCAGTGTCTCTGGAGGCAGTGAGTGCTGGGCTGTTCGCCCGCTCTGGGCGCCGCCGCCGTCTGTTCTGTTGTCGTGCTCCATCGTGCTCGGTGCTGCACTGCCCTCCTGCAGGTCCCGGGTTTGAAGCGTGTGTGTCCCACGCGTGCTTGTTCCCCACGCCGTCCCCTCCCCACCTCTGAGAAGTGAATCGAAGCCCGGCCTCCCGGCACCCTGCAGACAGCACCACTGGGAGACTTTGGTTTTGGAGCCTTGTTGGAGGAACCGCACTGTGAGGCAGCCTCGTGTTTTTCTGACACATGGTTACACGAAACTGTCAGTGGTCCTGACTGCGCAGCCTGCAGAATGCTGCCCAGGCCAGCCAGGCTTGGAAGAGGGGCCGCTCGAGCTTTCTGGTGGCTCTGTGGCCCCTGGTGAGCTCTCGGCCTCTCCCCTGCCCGCCCTCGCAGGCCAATGCGCTCCTGATCCGGGAGGTGGACGTGGAGAAGGTGACCACCTTCGAGCATCAGTACGTCAGCGCCATCAAGACCCTGTGGGACGACCCCGGCATCCAGGAGTGCTACGACCGCAGGCGCGAGTACCAGCTCTCCGACTCTGCCAAGTAGTAAGTGCGGCCGCACCGGAGGCGGCATGGGAACGGTGGCTGCGGGCCGGCGCCCGGGACCCTTCGGGAAGCCCTCCGCAGCGCCTGTGGTGCCCCCTGCCCGCTCGCCTGGGGCAGGGACATGGTGGGCCCCAGCTACCTGGCCGGAGGGACCAGAGCAGAGCAGACCCTGGACGGGCCATGCTTTGGCAGGAGCCCGTGGACTCTGGTGTGACACTGGCCTCCTTGTACGCCTGGCCCTGCCACTACCCTCCCTGGGTCAGGACTGAGCTCCTGGCCACCCTCGGTGCTGGAGCCTGGCCTGTGGCCTGTGGCGCAAACCCACAGTCTCCTAGAAGGGCCGTGGGATGGGAGGTGGATACACCCTGGGCTGTCTTACTCCTGCCTGTGGCATCGTCCCCAGAGCCACGTCTCCCACTAGTGACTGGCTGTGACCCTGACTGATGTTGGGGTTCTCCCAGTCTCTGGGCCTGGGATAGGGGATGACTTGTGTGCTGACAGTTGGCCGGGCCATGGCTGCAGGAGGCCCCCGCGCGGCAGGCTGTGCACTGCTGCCCTCCATGCTTGGCAGGCAGAGGCCCTAAGGGGACAAGGACAGGCCCGTCCCCCGCCCTCCTGCTCGTCTTCCGTGTGTTCCCTGCCTCTGGGAGGCTGTGGGAGGGCCCAGATAACCAAGCACTTGCAGCCAAATGCCAGGGCCTGCGGGTGGTGCCGGAAAGGTCTGTGCAGGCACCCGGCCTCCCAGGCAGACCACTCGAGAGTCGCCCCACTCAGGACTGCCCAGGGCGTCAGAAATGGGAAACGGTCACAGCCCAGAGGGCCTCAGGAGACCCTCTGATGCCAGGTGGGGTCCCAGAGAGGGGTCGCGGGCTGAGCAGGAAAAGGCATAAGGGGAACCGAGGAAGCCGGAATCAGGCGTGGACTTCAGTAGCTGCGCTGTGTAGACGTTGGCTTGTTGCTCTGGGTGGTTGCTGCACCCGCGGACGGGGGCAGCTGGCCTGAGCGACCCCCGCTGTGTTGCAGCTACCTGACGGACGTGGACCGCATCGCAACCTCGGGCTACCTGCCCACCCAGCAGGACGTGCTGCGGGTCCGCGTGCCCACCACCGGCATCATCGAGTACCCTTTCGACCTGGAGAACATCATCTTCAGGTACCGCCCGGGCCGCAGCAGGCGGGGGCCGCTGAGAGGCTCCTTTGCCTGCTGTGTCAGCTCACGCCTGCGCACCCAGCGCTCTGGGAGGCCAAGGCGGGAGGATCGCCTGAGTCCCGGAGTTGGAGACCACCCTGGGCAACATAGCAAGACCTCGTCTCTAAAAAAATTTGAAAAGTTAGCCGGGTGTGGTGGTGCGTACCTGTGGTCCCAGCTACTCAGGAGGCTGAGGCAGGAGAATCGCTCAGGCCCAGGAGGTCGAGGCTGAAGTGAGCCATGATGGCGCCGCCACTGGACTCCAGCCTGGGCGACAGAGGGAGATCTTGTCTTGTCTTATTAAAGAAAAAGAAGCCCATGAGTCTTCATCCTCAGGGTGTGTTTGACCAGGCCGGGAGATAAGATTTCTCTCTAAGTATGTGTGAGCCAGGGCCGCGCAGGGAAGGAGCTGTGGGGGTGTGGGGGTTGTAGCCACATCCATCCAGACTGGGAGCCAAAGAGACCTGGCGGGGAGGACATTGGACGGGGTCTCCACAACGGGCCAGGGCCTGGATGGAGCGACCATGGGGCTGGGGTCTGGAGTGTTGGCTGGAGGAGGGGGTGCCGCAGGCTGCGGGAGGGGTCATAGGGACTGAGGCTGCAGGGCAGGGGGGTCATGGGAATTGACGCTGCTGGGGAGGGGGGTTCATAGGGACCCAGGGTGTGAGGGGAGGGAGGTCATAGGGACCGAGGCTGCGAGCGGAGGGGGGTCATAGGGACCGAGGCTGCGAGGGGAGGGGGGTCATAGGGACCGAGGCTGCCAGGGGAGGGGGATCATAGGGACCGAGGCCTCAAGCGGAGGGGAAGTCGTAGGAACTGAAGCTGTGAGGGGAGGAGTGGTCATAGGGACCGAGGCTGCCAGGGGAGGGGGATCATAGGGACCGAGGCCTCAAGCGGAGGGGAAGTCGTAGGAACTGAAGCTGTGAGGGGAGGAGTGGTCATAGGGACCGAGGCTGCGAGGGGAGGGGATGTCATAGGGATCGAGGCAGCGAGGTGAGGGGGTTCATAGGGCCTGAGGAGGGAGAGGACGAGGGGTCATAGGGACCGAGGCAGCGAGGTGAGGGGGTTCATAGGGCCTGAGGAGGGAGAGGACGAGGGGTCATAGGGACCGAGGCTGCCAGGGGAGGGGTTCATAGGGACTGAGGAGAGAGGAGGGCTCCAGGCTGGGGTGGAGGCACTGGGTGGTGTGGGCTGGATTCTGTTCTTCATGGGCTGCCCCTGTGGATCCCGTCTGGTCTCTGGGGCTCCAGGTCCACTGTGGCTGGGGGCCGGCCAGCAGAGCAGAGTTCTCCCTGGGGACCCTCCGTGGGTCCTGTGCTGGGTAGGCTGCGCAGCTGGCTGGACTCTGCTGTCCCTGGGAGTGTGGACCCTGCCTGCCTGGCCCTGGCCCCGTACAACATCTCCAGTGCTAAGGCCCTGGCTGCTGTCGGGCCGCTGAGGGGCAGGGCTGGGCGTGCCTGTCCTGGGCTGCTGGGGCCCGGTGTGAGACTCCCTCCGCAGGCCTTATTCCCACCCAGTGCTTGAGGCCAGAAGGCTGAGATGCAGGTGTGGGTGGGACCGGGTCCTTCTGAGGCGGAGGGGATCTGCCCAGGCCTCACCCGGCTCCTAGTGGTGGCTGCATCCTTGGCTTGTGGCCACGTTGCCCCATCCCTGCCCCCTCTTCATGCGGCGTCCTGCCTGCCTGCGTCTTTGCCTCTGTTCTCTTATCACCTGTCCTTGGCCAGGGCCACCCTACCTCTGTGTGACATCTTAACCGGTGACATCTGCACAGACCCCGTTTCCGGATCAGAACCGTCCCCGGGTTCTTCAGGGGACGATTCTGCAGCGCAAGCTCGCCCTGGCACTGGGCCTCGTGAGGGAATGATGCCTCCCGGCCAGGGTGTCCCCACCCAGCTGGTGCACGGCCGAGGCCGTCGTGAGGGTTCCAGGAAGTCTGTGGGGTTTTCCTTGAGGGCCCTGCCCTGAAACCCACCCCAGGGCTGGGGGCGCCACCCCCTGCCGTCCGTCTGTTCTCCCCGCCTGTCCTCCCAGCTCGGCCTCCCAGCGCAGGCAGGGAGGGTGCGGCGTGAGGATGGAGGCAGGGACGGAGCAGCGTGGCCACAAGCCAAGGAATGCCAAGCTCTGGGTGGCTCCTGGGACCAGAGCAGGCCGGGCAGCAGAAGCTGTGGTGTCCTCTCTGGACATGGGCGATGGTGTATGTTGTTTCAGGAATGCAAGTTTTTCTTGTTTTTTATTCACACGGGGCCCATGACCCCGGGATAAAGCTGAGGCTAGCTGGGCACAGGCCAGGGTGTGGCATGACCATCCCCTCCCCACCTCGTGTCTCAGGGTCCCCTCGCAGCCCCACGCTGGCTCCTTCACAGCTCAGGCCTCTGTGTCCTCTGTCAGAAATGTCCTGTCCCCTCCCTGAGCTCAGGCCAGGTGTGTCACCTCCTCCCCACCATCTTCCGGGCCCTTCCCAGCTCCGGCTGTGCCCTCTGTGCTGGGTGCAGAGCCCCGTCCTGAGCCCAGTCCTCTGCCACCGTCATTTCTGTGCCAGCCGCCTCTGTCTGCCATGAGCCAGCAGAGGGCCGGCCAGGTGCTCTGGGATGCAGCTGGAGGCCAGATCCCTGTCTGGAGGCCTTGAAGGCTGGTGGGATCGCCCCAGTGCATGAGGAGGGTCTCCTGCCCTCTCAGGTGGGGACAAGACACAGGGGGACCTGGATCCCAGCCCTGCCGGCTGCCACAGGCATGCAGGAGACTCCTCACACTCCAGATGGGCTGTGGCCTGGTGTCGGCACACCCATTGCCCTCCCGCCTGGCCGCAGCTGCTGGTGCGGGCCCTTTTGTCCCTTAGAGTCACCTGGCACATCTGTCATCCACCTGTGCCTGCTGGACTCCTCTGCAGACCAGACCAGGTGGATTTCACGGCTCACGTGCCCAAGGCAGCCCGGCTGTCCTTGGCAGAGCTGCAGGGACCCCGGCCTTCCCTGGGGCCTGGGGCCGAGGCCTGAGCGGCACTCTCCACTTCTGCCTTTGTATTCTTTCAAGAAGACCAAAGTGCCTTTCTTCATTACAGAAAACTTAGAAAAGTCACAAGTAGAAAGAGGTAAACCTCCTGTAAGGAACCCACGCCCACAGGTACCGTCTGAGCTGATTTTTTCTCCCGCTTGTGTGTGGCCCGAGAGTGTGAGGTTGGGCTGCTCACCAGGCGGGGCTGCTCTCCTGCCCCAGGACGATACCAGCAACTCTGCCCTCTGCAGCCGTCACTGGGGGTCCTGCAGGGAGCAACTGTGGCATCAGCGTTTACTCCTGTGAGCGACACTTGGTGAACACCTGTGTCTCTGGCCCTAGCGAGGGGAAAGGCTTCTGTACTCAGGGTGACATCCAGATGCCGGACGTAGGGTCTGTGGTCACCCATCGCAGGTTCCCGCAGCAACTGGCGCCCAGAATCCTCTGGGTTCTCGCACCCCCACCCTAGCGCCCGCTCCCCTGGGCCCAGTGGTCTCGGGCCCCTTTGCCAGTGAGGGAAGGGTCTGCAGTGGTCACTTCTGGAGGCGGGGCGGCTGCTCTCTGAGCGTCCTTGCCGGTTCTAACAGTGGGGGCTCTTCCTGCTCCAGCCGCTGTCAGTCTGGTATGGCAGGAGGGTCCTGTGTGGTAGCCGTCCTGGGATTGCAGACTGGGCCTTGGGGCCCCAGGTGGCTGAGTCCTGGCGCTGTGTCCTTTCAGGATGGTGGATGTGGGCGGCCAGCGGTCGGAGCGGAGGAAGTGGATCCACTGCTTTGAGAACGTGACATCCATCATGTTTCTCGTCGCCCTCAGCGAATACGACCAAGTCCTGGTGGAGTCGGACAATGAGGTGGGCCCTGCCCTGAGCAGGGGCAGCATGGGGAACCGGGCCTTCTCCACCTGCTGAGCCTGGGTCCCCTCACTCGGGTCCCCTCAGTTGCCCCTCGGGCTGTGTGCAGGGGGGAGGGCCCCTCTGATCCCCGGTGCCTTCGCTTCCGCCAGAACCGGATGGAGGAGAGCAAAGCCCTGTTCCGGACCATCATCACCTACCCCTGGTTCCAGAACTCCTCCGTCATCCTGTTCCTCAACAAGAAGGACCTGCTGGAGGACAAGATCCTGTACTCGCACCTGGTGGACTACTTCCCCGAGTTTGACGGTGCGCTGGGCTGCGGCACGGGGGACTCGGGTGGGAGGGGTCCTGTGGGGCGGGGGACTCGGGTGGGAGGGGTCTCCCGGCGCGGGGGACTCGGGTGGGAGGGGTCCTGTGGGGCGGGGGATCTCGGGTGGGAGGGGTCTCCCGGGGCGGGGGCTCGGGTGGGAGGGGTCTCCCGGGGCGGGGGACTCGGGTGGGAGGGGTCCTGTGGGGCGAGGGATCTCGGGTGGGAGGGGTCTCCCGGGGCGGGGGACTCGGGTGGGAGGCGTCTCCCGGGGCGGGGGACTCGGGTGGAAGGGGTCCTGTGGGGCTGGGGATCTCGGGTGGGAGGGGTCTCCCGGGGCGGGGGATCTTGGGTGGGAGGGGTCTCCCGGGGCGGGGGACTCGGGTGGGAGGGGTCTCCCGGGGCCGGGGATCGCGGGTGGGAGGGGTCTCCCGGGGCGGGGGATCGCGGGTGGGAGGGGTCTCCCGGGGCGGGGGACTCGGGTGGGAGGGGTCCTGTGGGGCGGGGGACTCGGGTGGGAGGGGTCTCCCGGGGCGGGGGACTCGGGTGGGAGGGGTCCTGTGGGGCGAGGGATCTCGGGTGGGAGGGGTCTCCCGGGGCGGGGGACTCGGGTGGGAGGCATCTCCCGGGGCGGGGGACTCGGGTGGAAGGGGTCCTGTGGGGCTGGGGATCTCGGGTGGGAGGGGTCTCCCGGGGCGGGGGATCTTGGGTGGGAGGGGTCTCCCGGGGCGGGGGACTCGGGTGGGAGGGGTCTCCCGGGGCCGGGGATCGCGGGTGGGAGGGGTCTCCCGGGGCGGGGGATCGCAGGTGGGAGGGGTCTCCCGGGGCGGGGGATCTCGGGTGGAAGGGGTCCTGTGGGGCTGGGGATCTCGGGTGGGAGGGGTCTCCCGGGGCGGGGGATCTCGGGTGGAAGGGGTCCTGTGGGGCTGGGGATCTCGGGTGGGAGGGGTCTCATACCAGAAGGGCACCATGGGGAGGGGGAGTTTTGTATCGGTGGCTGTCATACGGGAGGGAGTTGTCGTATGGGGGTGTCCTGTATAGGTGATCCCGTATGGGAGGGTCTCACAGGAAGGGTTCATGCACACTGTCAGCGCAGCCCCGTGGGGACCTTGGTGGTAGCCCCAGCGTCCTCCTCTATGCGTAAGTGCCCGCAGGCTTGGGCCCCTCCCTCACTGTGTGGCCCCTGCCCCGCGGGGCGGTCAGGGCAGCTGAGCACTGAGGGTCTTCACATGCCCAGCCCTCTCTGGGCCTGCAGATGACGGTCAGGGGAGGGTGTCGTGTGCCCTTGTCTGTGTGGTCAGTGGCTGCCGTTAGCGCTGTCACCACTCAGAGCTGTCCCCGCCAGGCGCAGTGAGGCCCCGGACAGCTCTGGTGCCCTCGCTTCCACCTGGGATCTGTGCTCCTCCCGCGAGTCTCGGTGTCATCGTCAGGAGGGCCGCTCGGGGCGCTCTGCCTCTGGAAGGGCAGCGGGAGGGAGGGGTCTGGCGCGCGGTGTGACCTCGGTCGCTGGAGCAGGTGCGGGGCCCTGCTGTCCCTGGTCAGGGGAGTGGCAGGGGGTGCTGCACCTGCTCCAGCCACACGTGGCCCCTGCCTGGCAGCCTGTCCTGTGGGCTCAGGGAGCCCTGGTGGAGGGAGGCCAAGGGACTGGGCATGGAACCCTGTCCCGCCAGTCCCCAGAGTGGTCCCCTGAACACCCCCAGGGGCCTTTCCATCGGGGCAGTCAGGAGTTACTGGGCGGGCTGCCGAGTTGTCCAGGGTGGCGGAGGGCAGGGGTGGCGGAGGGCAGGGGTAGCGGGTGGGAAACAGCGCGCCTGCAGGAGCCTCTGGGACGTCTCCGAGGCCCTGCCTGCAGCAGGGGCACTGTGGGTGGGTGGGGGCTGCTGTTCCTGCTCTGTGGGCTCTCTGCCCAGCCCTGGGGGCCTCTCCTCTCACCCTGGGCCACGCAGGGCAGCCATGCCAGAGGCCTGCCCTAGAAGGCTGTGGCTGTGGAAC
The DNA here is from genome assembly GCF_043159975.1 of Macaca nemestrina. Taxonomy (NCBI): domain Eukaryota; kingdom Metazoa; phylum Chordata; class Mammalia; order Primates; family Cercopithecidae; genus Macaca; species Macaca nemestrina. The sequence continues at coordinate 2,644,532 of NC_092144.1, forward strand.
TGAGTGGGTAGAGGCTGGCAGAGGGCTGAGCAGAGGAGCAGTGGGGGTACGGAGCCCCCAGTTGGAGACCTGGGCCCTGACAGCAGTGCCCTGGGGCTGCAGTGGGATGGGCACCACAGCTCACCCGGGTGGGGGAGCAGCGGCCCGTCAGGCATGCAGCGGGCTCTGGGCTGGCGGCGAGCCGGGTGGGCTGTGGGCCTTGCTCACTCATCCCCTGGGAGTGACAAAGGGGCCCACGCATCCCTTGCCCTGGGCTGGGCTGGGCCGGGCACAGCCTCACCCTCCGCCCTCCCCCAGGGCCCCAGCGGGACGCTCAGGCGGCGCGGGAGTTCATCCTGAAGATGTTCGTGGACCTGAACCCCGACAGCGACAAGATCATCTACTCACACTTCACGTGTGCCACCGACACGGAGAACATCCGCTTCGTGTTCGCGGCCGTGAAGGACACCATCCTGCAGCTCAACCTCAAGGAGTACAACCTGGTCTGAGCGCCCAGGCCCGGGGAGACAGGACGGAGACACGGGGCAGGACCTGCCTTCCACGGCGCCCGCGGCTGCCGGGCGGGTGGCGCTGCCGAGCCTGGGCCGGGGCCTCTGCCCGCGGGAGGAGTTTCTTTCTTTTTTTTTTCATATTTTTAACAAATGGTTTTTATTTCACAGTTATCAGGGGATGTACATCTCTCCCTCCGCACACGTCGCACACCTTCTCACCTTCTGTCAACGGCAAAGCAGCCTTTTTCTGGCCTTGACTTACGGCTCGCTTTTTTCTTAAAAAAAAAAAAGAAAAAAGAAAAAAAAGCAACGAAGCATAAAACCCACACACGCCCCATGCCCCCAGTGACTCCGGGCCTCACAGAGCCCCTGCCAGCCAGCATGGGGATCCCCGCCTCGCAGCCCCCCACGGCTGTCCTTCCAACCCCACCTGCTGCTGCTTTCTCCTTCCCGCTTCTTTTCTTCCTCACGAAAGGCGTGGATACTCGGAGACTGACGTTTTTCCCCTTTTTTAAGTTATTGACGCCCAGTGCGCCTCGCCTCTTCACGAATCAATGCTGTGCTTCGCTCACTGGACTCCTGAAGAGGGGGTGGGGGGGCTCCCTCAGTCGCCCACCCTGGGAAGTGCCTAACCTTTTTTTTTTTTTTTTTTTTTTTTTTTTTGAGGAAAAAGAACGCCTGACTCACAGGTTGAAGAAACGCCCTGGGCCCTCTGTCATGGCAGGGTCCCCTGTCTCTCTGCAGAGGCTGGGAAGGGTCCCCGGGCTGGAGCCACGGGGGCTCCTCTGGGCTGTGCCTCCAGGGCCAACACTGGCCTCTTGGGGCTGCCCGGGGACCCTGCCCTGGCTGGAGCGCACCCCACCGGAGCCCACATGGGCTTGGCAGCTGGAGGGACGGCTCCCCGGTGACATTGGGAGAAACGCCACTTGGATGGGGGCATTTATTTTCGTTTTGTTCTGCTTTGTGTTGTCACCAATTTGGAAACAGTGAGGGTGGGGTGAGGACTTTTATAGAATATTCTCAGGTGTGTACCCGAGAGGCAGAGAGAGGGACGTGGCCGGCTGCTCTGTGCGTGGCCTTGTCCTGAGCACTTGTGCCCGCCCCTGAGCCCTGCCCCGGGGGAGCGGAAGCCAGCACTCGCACTTTGGCCAGGGGTGCGTGGAAGGTGGCGGCAGGCACCGGCCTGGATGGCTTCCAGGCCTGGCTGGCCACGGCCACGGCCCGTCAGGCCACGCCGCACTGAGCCACAGCCCCGGGGGCCACTCCCGGGTCCCCTTAGGCACTGAGGCACCAAGACTGGCTCTCCCAGAGAGACTCGGAAGGTGGGAACGAGGGGACTGTGTTTGGGGAGGTGGCTTTTTCATCCGCTGTTGACTGAACACTACCACGCCCTGTGGATCTGGGCTTCGCACAGCTGTCCCAGGGATGGATCGCCCGTGCTGCCTTTGCCCGCCGCCACTCCGGGACCCTGCACAGCTGCTTCGACAGATGACGAAAGACAGCCCCAAAATACGGCCACCCCGACCAGCAGTTCTTGCCCGCCCGCCCGCCACTGTCAGGCCTGCCTTGGCCTCCTTGCCCGCAGGGCTGTCTGCTGGCTTCCAGGGGGAGAAAAGCGGGGAGCCCCGTGGAGGGGGCAGGGTAGATGTGTGCAGGTCAGGGCAGCTACATTTCTGGTGATCAGACCCACGGGGAGACGGGGCCGGCGGGACCCCCCCGGCTTCCCCACGCCACTTTTCTTCCGCCTCACCCAGAAGCATCCTTTTTTTGTGCCAGGTGTCCACCTAAGAGGGTTGGCTCCAGAAGCCCCGTGGCGAGTGCTGGGGCCTGGCGATGCCTTGGGGGAGCAGATGGGGCCACCCCTGGCAGGGCCGCGGCAACCTTTTCCGGCAGCAGAGTCCTGTGGGGGGCCTGTGCTTGTGGCATCTCTGAGGGCCCAAATCGCACAAGGTGACCTGGCCGTGGCCTGAGGGTGGAGTCGTCCAGCACGCGGCCGGGGCGCTGCCGGGCTACGTATTAGCCCTTCCCAGGGAGGGGGCCGTGCCAAGCATCCCAGAGCCGGGCTGGGGCCGCCAAAACATCTTGGCCTGGGTCCTCTGGGTCTGAGTGCCTGATCCCCTGGCACCCCAAAAAAGCGGAGGTGGGTGTCGCAGGCCCGGGGCAGGGTGCCTGCTCCAGGAGAGTCCCAGGCGGTGGTTCTCGTGCCAGTGGCACCCAGGGGCAGGGACAGCTGACCCCAACCCTTGCCACGTGTGGGGTGTGTGTTTTTACCTTGGTGAATCTCACCTGCCAACGCTTTCTCGTGAGTGCCGACCACCTTCTCCGACCATGTCACGCCCAGGCGGCAGCAGCCCCCGGCCACCGCAAGACCCACACCCTGGGTCTCCCGGCTTCCACAGAGGGGCATCCCCGTGCCAATGTCCCCAGTGGTGGCAGCGGATCCTGCGGCTGGCCTGGTGGACGGGACCCGGTGATACTTGTATATTACACAGTCCTGATTTCAGACAATTTCAACCTTAATCTATTTAAAAAAAATATTCTATACAAGCTGTTTTTAAGCCTTTTACCATTTGAAATGCATGTGTTGTGCGCGTTGAGGGATGGGAGGAGGGGCTGAGAGGCGGCTCAGTGTCACCTCCCACAGCCACCGGCCCTGACCCTTAATCCAGACACCGATGGAAGTCGACTTTTCATATCTTTCTCCTGAAATGAACTCTGTTTTAAATTGGAATAAATTTTGTTCCTAAATGCTGGCGGCCCCTTCTGGTTTATTTCCTGTTGCCCTTTGAAGGGGGCTGGGGGGAGTGAGCAGAGGCCTGGCCCCCAGGAGCCCTGGAGTTGCCTAGGCCATTGCCTGCCCTGAGTGGGGACACCGTCCCCGCACGGTGTCCCGGGGCCCCTCCCCATCATCGTGTTTGACCCTTGGCTTCAAGTTCATTTCACTAGCACCAGGCCAGAGCAACCCGCTTGGGAAACGCCGCCTTGTTTGGGGGCTGGGGACGCGGAAGTGAGACGGGGAGGAGCCCAGGTCCCAGGCCGGCCTGCCCCTCAACCTCCAGGGCGCCTGTGGGGAAGTCATGCCCTCTGGGCCTCCATTTCTTTAAGCTGCGAATGTGGTACTTCTGCAGCCTTCCTTCAGTTATTTTTTCCTTTTGAAAAAAAAAATTAATTGTAAAATACAGATAACAAATTTCTTTTCTTTTTTCTTTTTTTTTGAGGTGGAGTCTCCCTCTGCCACCCAGGCTGGAGTGCAGTGGCGCCATCTCAGCTCACCGCAACCTCCGCCTCCTCAGTTCGAGCAATTCTCCTGCCTCGGCCTCCTGAGTCGCTGGGTTTACAGGTGTGTGCCACCACGCCCGGCTAATTTTTTTCTGTTTTTTAGTAGAGACTGGGTTTCACCTTATTGGTCAGGCTGGTCTTGAGCTCCTGACCTTGTGACCCGCCCGCCTCGGCCTCCCAAAGTGCTGGGATCACAGGCATGAGCCACTGCGCCCGGCCGCAGATAACACATTTCTGAGTGCACAGCTCAGTGGCATTAAGTGTATGCACACGGTCATACAGCCATCACCATCATCCTCTCCAGAACTTTATCTTCCCAAATTGAAACTGTGTCCCCACGAAAGACTCATTCCCCGTCCCGCTCCCCAGCTCCTGGCGCCCCCCATCCTCCTTTCCGTGTCTGTGAATCTAACGGCTTTTATGGACCTCCTAGGAGTGGAACCACGCGGGATGTGTCCTGTGTCTCTGGCGTCTCTCACTGAGCGTGATGTCCTCAAGGTGCATCCACACTGAAGCCTGGGTCTGGATTCCCTTGCTTTTCTTTTCTTTTCTTTTTTTTCTTTTTTTTGAGACGGAGTCTCACTCAATCCCCCAGGCTGGAGTGCAGTGGCGCGATCTCAGCTCACTGCAAGCTCCACCTCCCAGGTTCGTGCCATTCTCCTGCCTCAGCCTCCCGAGTAGCTGGGACTACAGGTGCCTGCCACCTTCACCGGCTAATTTTTTTGTATTTTTTTAGTAGAGACGGGGTTTCACCATGTTAGCCAGGATGGTCTCGATCTCCTGACCTTATGATCTGCCCGCCTCGGCCTCCCAAAGTGCTAGGATTACAGTCATGAGCCACCGTGCCCGGCCCGGATTCCCTTCCTTTTCATGACTCAGTAATATTCCACTGTGTGCATGGGCCACGCTGTGTTGATCTGTCTGTCGTTGATGGACGCCTGGGGCGTTTCCACCTTGTGGCTGTTGGCAGTTGTGCCACTGCTCACCTGCGTGTGCAAGCTTCTGTTTGAGTCCCTCCTCTCAGTCCTTGTAGGTGTGCATCCAGAGGTAGCATTGCTGGGTCCTCTGGTCCTTTTTTTTCTTTTGGATGTACCTTGAGGAGTCTCGCTCTGTCGCCAGGCTGAAATGTAGTGGTGCGATCTCGGCTCACTGCAGCCTCCACCTCCCAGGTTTAAGCAATTCTCCTGCCTCAGCCTCCCGACTAGCTGGACTACAGGCGCCTGCCACCATGACCGCTAATTTTTGTATTTTTAGTAGAGATAGGGTTTCACCATGTTGGCCAGGATGGTCTCTATCTTGATCTCGTGATCCACCCGCCTCAGCCTCTCAAAGTGCTGGGATTACAGGCATTGGCCACTGGGTCCGACCTCTATTTTAATATTTTGGGGAGCCACCCGACTGTTCCCCACAGCAGCTGTGCCATGTCACATCCTGCCAGCTGTGCACAAGGGTGCGATTTTCCTACATCCTCTTTCAGTTTCATTGAGTCCGACAGGCCTGTCCGTCAGGCCTCGAGGACCCTTGCTGTGCCCGACACTGCCCTAGACACGACAGTACAGCAGAGAAAGTGGCACTTACCAGCACGACTTCATCTAGGAAGAGAAATGAAGCAGGGAAGTGGGACAGGACGGGGAGATGGTGGCTGTTTCTTTTTTTTTTTTTTTGAGATGGAGTCTAGCTCTGTCACCCAGGCTGGAGTGCAGTGGTGCGATCTCAGCTCGCCTCAACCTCTGCCTCCTGGGCTCAAGCGATTCTCCTGCCTCAGCCTCCCGAGTAGCTGAGACTACAGGCGCCCGCCACCACGCCCGGCTAATTTTCGTATTTTTAGTAGAGACGGGGTTTCAGCATGTTGGCCAGGCTGGTCTCGAATTCCTGACCTCTGGTGATCCACCCGCCTTGGCTTCCCAAAGTGTGGAATTACAGGCGTGAGCCACAGCCCCTAGCCAATGGTGGCTGTTTCTGGCGGGCTGTTCCTGGTGGGCTGTACAGGAAAAGCCTGAGAAAGTGGTGCGTGAGCAGCATCCTGGGAGACAGGAAGGGAAGGAGCCACGCTGCGTGCGGCCTGAGGGTGAGCCAGGCAGAGGCACAGCTTGTGCAAAGACCCTGGGGCAGGACCACGCCTGGTGTGTTGGAGGAGCAGCGAGGAGGCCCGTGTTGTTGGAGTGGAGGGAGGGGGAGAGAGGGAGCGGGGAGGGGAGGGGGTTGGGCTTTTACACTCGGAGGAAGGTGGGAGCCCTGGAGGGGTTCGGGCAGAGCAGGGACAGGACCTGACAGATGCTCACAGGCGGCCTCTGGTGCCTGCTGCTGGGAGGACAGACGGGTGAGGGCGGGAGCCAGGGGACTAGGCTGGTGCAGGTGGCAATGATAGGGGTGGACCAGGTGGCAGAAGCAGACGTGGGGGAGTCAGCTAAGGGGCATTAAGTGCTGGGGGGAACTGGGCCAGGCATGGATATTGCAGGTGCGTGTTGTGCCCCCAGTGGCCAGTAGGAGTCGCCCCAGACAGCTCCTTGCCTGCCCCTAGCCCCCTGTCCATCCTAAAAGGAAAACTGAGGCACAGAGGTGAGCATCTTGCCTGAGGCAGCTTGCCCTGACGGCTGGCTGGCCCTTCCTACAACTTGACAACCTCCACCTCCCGGGTTCACACCATTCTCCCACCTCAGCCTGCTGAGTAGCTGGGACTACAGATGCCCGCCACCACGCCTGGCTAATTTTTTGTATTTTTAATAGAGACCAGGTTTCACAGTGTTAGCCAGGATGGTCTCCATCTCCTGACCTTGTGATCTGCCCGCCTCAGCCTCCCAAAGTGCTGGGATTACAGGCGTGAGCCGCCGTGCCCGGCTGCCTTTTTTTTTTTAAAGTCTCACTCTGTCACCCAGGCTGGAGTGCAGTGGCACGAGCTTGGCTCACTGAAACCTCTGCCTCCCGGGTTCAAGCGATTCTCCTGCCTCAGCCTCCCGAGTAGCTGGGACTACAGGCTCCTGCCACCACGCCCGGCTAATTTTTGTATTTTTGGTAGAGACGGAGTTTCACCTTGTTGACCAGGCTGGTCTTGAACTCCTGACCTCAAGTGATCCACCCACCTCGGCCTCCCCAAGTGCTGGGATGACAGGCATGAGCCACTGCACCCGGCCTCCTCGGAATTTTTAAACAGGGTCCTGTGTTTTCAGTTTGCTCCAGGCCCGATGGATTCTGCAGGGGGTGCTGGAGCTGCCTGCCGGCTAAACAGGCTGAGACTGTCAGAGCGAGACTCCGTCTCAAAAAAAAAAAGAAAAATCTTGGAATTATTGGAAGTGTAAATTAGTGCATGCACTTTGGCAAAAGATAGTTAATATCTAGGAAATACTTTATAACCCAGCAATTCTACCATTGGGTATTTACCTATAGAAAGCCACACATGTAATCACAAAAGACAGACATGTACTAAATGTCCATAGCTGCCCTATTCATGACAGTCCTAAACTGAAATTTAACCAAATGCCCATCAACAGTAGAATGGATGAATAGATTGTAGTTTATTCATCCATTATGTAGAGGAATAGTCTATGACAATTATGTAGAGGAATAGTCTATGACAATCAGGATTAATGAACCACAACCATGTGCAAAATATGAGTTCATCACACAAACATCACGTGGAATGATAGAAGCCAGACGCACCTGAACTCTATTTATTTATTTATATTTATTTATTTACTGAGACGGATTCTTGCTCTGTTGCCCAGGCTGGAGTGCAGTGGCGCCATCTCAGCTCACTGCAAGCTCCGCCTCCCGGGTTCATGCCATTCTCTTGCCTCAGCCTCCTGAGTAGCTGGGACTACAAGCGCCCGCCACCTCGCCCGGCTAGTTTTTTGTGTTTTTTAGTAGAGATGGGGTTTCACCGTGTTAGCCAGGATGGTCTCGATCTCCTGACCTCGTGATCCGCCCGTCTCGGCCTCCCAAAGTGCTGGGATCACAGGCTTGAGCCACCGTGCCTGGCCAATTTTTTTGTATTTTTAGTAGAGACGGGGTCTCACCATGTTAGCCAGGATGGTCTTGATCTCCTGACCTCGTGATCCACCTGCCTCAGCCTCCCAAAGTGCTGGGATTACAGGCATAAGCCACCACACCCAGCCAAACTCATTTTATGTAATTCTGTGTGCATAATGTTCAAAACTGGCAAAAATTCACTATAATTTAGAAGTTTTTTTTTTTTTTTCTTTTTTCTTTTTTTTTTTTTTGAGATGGAGTCTTGTTCTGTTGCCCAGGCTGGAGCACAATGGTGCAATCTTTGCTCACCTCAACCTCTGCCTCCTGGGTTCAAGTGATTCTCCTGCCTCAGCCGCCCGAGTAGCTGGGATTACAGGTGCCCGCCACCACGCCCAGCTGATTTTTTGTATTTTTAGTAGAGACAGGGTTTCACCATGTTGGCCAGGCTGCTCTCAAACTGCTGACCTCATGATCTGCCCGCCTCGGCCTCCCAAAGCTGGGATTACAGGCATGAGCCACCATGCCTGGCCGATTTTTAGGATTTAAAAAGTTGATTGTAAATCTATAAAGAAAAGCAAGAGGCCGGGCGCGGTGGCCCAAGCCTGTAATCCCAGCACTTTGGGAGGCCGAGACGGGCGGATCACAAGGTCAGGAGATCGAGACCATCCTGGCTAACACGGTGAAACCCCGTCTCTACTAAAAAATACAAAAAACTAGCCCGGCGAGGTGGCGGGCGCCTGTAGTCCCAGCTACTCGGGAGGCTGAGGCAGGAGAATGGCGTAAACCCGGGAGGCGGAGCTTGCAGTGAGCTGAGATCTGGCCACTGCACTCCAGCCTGGGCGACAGAGCAAGACTCTGTCTCAAAAAAAATAAATAAAAAAATAAAAAAAATAAAATAAAATAAAGAAAAGAAAGGAACATTACAAAATAAACAGTAAGAGGATGAATTAACCAAAAGGACATATTAATCTTTCTTTTTTGTTTTTTTTTTTTTTTGAGACGAGGTCTTGCTTTGTCACCCCCGGCTGGCATGCAGTGGTATGATCCTGGCTCACTGCAACCTCCACCTCTCGGGCTCAAGTGATCCTCCCACCTCAGCCTCCTGAGTAGCTGGGACCAGAAGTGCATGCCACCATGGCCGGCTAATATTTTGTATTTTTGGTAGAGACGGGGCCTCACCATATTGCCCAGGCTGGTCCAAACTCCTGAGCTCGAGTGATCCGCCCACCTCGGCCTCCCAAAGTACTGGGATTACAGGCTTGTGCTACTGTGCCCGGCAGGACATATTAATCCTAAATGTGTATTTATAAACTATATGAAGCAAGAATGGATGGAATTAAAGGAAGAAATATTGAGAGGCCGAGGCGGGCGAATCATGAGGTCAGGAGTTCATGACCAGCCTGGCCAACATGGTGAAACCCCGTCTTTACTAAAAATACAAAAAATTAGCTGGATGTAATGGCGGGTGACTGTAATCCTAGCTACTCAGGAGGCTGAGGCAGGAGAATCACTTGAACCCAAGAGGCGGAGGTTGCAGTGAGCTGAGATTACGCCACTGCACTCTAGCCTGGGTGACAGAGCGAGGTTCCCTCTCAAAAGAAAAAAAAAAAAAAAAAAGGGAGAAATAGACAAATCCACAATTATGCTTCCAGACTTCAACATTTCTCTCTCAGTAACCAATAGGAGAAGCAGACTGAAAATCAGCAAGAATACAGAAGATCTGAATACCACCGTCAACCACACTGACCTAACTGACATTTGTATAGAACACCCCACTGAGGAACAGCAGAATATACGTTCTTTTCTTGTCTTTTTCTCCAAAAAGAAGGATCTTGTTTTGTCTCGCAGGTTGGAGTGTGCGGTGGCTCACTGCCTCTTCTAATTCCTGAGCTCAGACGATCCTCCTGCCCCACCTCCCGAGTCGCTGGGGGCTATGGGTGTGTGCCACCATACCTGGCTAATTTTTCAATTTTTTGAGGAGATGGGGTCTTACCAAGTTCCCTGGGCTGGTTTCAATCTCTTAGGCTCAAGCAGTCCTGCTGCCTCAGCCTCCCAAAGCGCTGGGATTACGGCCGTGAGCCACAGCGCCTGGCCTGTATGTTCTTTCCAAGAGCACATGGGATATTCCTCAAGATAGGCCATATTCTGGGTCACAAAGCAAATCTTATCAAATTTTAAATAACTGAAATCAGGCTGGGCACGGTGGCTCATGCCTGTAATCCCAGCTACTCGGGAGGCTGAGGCAGAAGAATAGCCTGAACCCAGGAGGCAAAGGTTGCAGTGAGCTGAGATTGCACCACTGCACTCCAGCCTGGCAACAGAGCAAGACTCCATCTCAAATAAATAAATAAATAAAATTGAAATCATTCAAAGCATGTTCTTTGACCATAAGAGCATCAAACTAGAAATCTATAACCAAGAGAATCAAATTAGAAATCCATAACAGTGGGCCGGGCGCGGTGGCTCAAGCCTGTAATCCCAGCACTTTGGGAGGCCGAGACGGGCGGATCACGAGGTCAGGAGATCGAGACCATCCTGGCTAACACAATGAAACCCCGTCTCTACTAAAAATACAAAAAAATTAGCCGGGCGAGGTGGCGGGCGCCTGTAGTCCCAGCTACTCGGGAGGCTGAGGCAGGAGAATGGCGTAAACCCGGGAGGCGGAGCTTGCAGTGAGCCGAGATAGCGCCACTGCACTCCAGCCTGGGCGACAGAGCGAGACTCCGTCTCAAAAAAAAAAAAAAAAAAAAAAAAAAAGAAATCCATAACAGAATGATTAGTATTTGAAAAGTCTTTAGTCCAGGCACGGTGGCTCACGCCTGTAATCCCAGCACTTTGGGAGGCTGAGGCGGGCGGATCACAAGGTCAGGAGATCGAGACCATCCTGGCTAACACGGTAAAACCCCGTCTCTACTGAAAATACAAAAAATTAGCCGGGGGTGGTGGCGGGCGCCTGTAGTCCCAGCTACATGGGAGGCTGAGGCAGGAGAATGGCGTGAACCCGGGAGGTGGAGCTTGCAGTGAGCTAAGATCCAGCCACTGCACTCCAGCCTGGGTGACAGAGCAAGACTCCGTCTCAAAAAATAAATAAATAAATAAAAATTAAAAAAAAAATACAAAACAAATTAGCTGGGCATGGTGGTGGGTGCCTGTAGTCCCCGCTACTCGGGAGGCTGAGGCAGGAGAATGGCGTGAACCCGGAAGGTGGAGCTTGCAGTGAGCCGAGATTGTGCCACTGCACTCCAGCCTGGGCGACAGAGCAAGATTCTGTCCAAAAAAAAAGAATAAAACTTTAGACCTGAATGGTTTTAGTGGTGAATCCTATCAAACATTTAAAGAAAAAATAACATCAAAGTCTTAACAATCTGTTTCAGAAAATAGGATGGAATACTTCCCAACTCATTTTATGAGGCCAGTATTATCCTGATACCAAAATTAAAGACAGTACAAGGAAATTACAGATCAGTATACTCAAAAACATAGACACTAAAATCCTTAACACAGTATTAGCAAATGAAATAATGAAATCCAGTGATCTATAAAAAGAAAACTACCTCACCACCAGGTGGCATTTATCCCAGGAATACAAGACAAGCTTAACATTGGAAAATCAGTCAATATAACTTGCCATATTAACAGAGTAAAGAAAAACCACTTGATTGTATCAATAGATAAAGAAAATGAATTGGATACAATTCAACATTCATTCATGATAAAAATTCTAAGCAAACTAGGAGTAGAAAGGAACTTCCTCAACCTGATAAAGGGCATCTGTAACAAATCACAGCTAAACAACAACAAAAATACTATTGGCCGGGCGTGGTGGCTCACGCCTGTAATCCCAGCACTTTGGGAGGCCAAGGTGGGTGGATCACCTGAGGTCAGGAGTTCAAGACCAGCCTCGCCAACATGGCGAAACCCCATCTCTACTAAAAATACAAAAATTAGCTGGGTGTGGTGGTGCATGCCTGTAATCCCAGGAAGGAAGGAAGGAAGGAAAGAAAGAAAGAAAATAGAAGAAAGAGAAATACGGTCTCACTATGTTGCCCAGGCTGGTCTTGAACTCCTAGGTTCAAGCAGTCCTCCCACTTCAGCCTCGAAAAGTGCTCGGATTATAGGCGTGAGCCAACATGCCCAGCTGAAATAAATCTTATTAGCAAAAAATATCCCCCAAACCTGGAAATAAATATTAATATCATAGAAGTCAGAAGGGTAGTTACTGCTGGGAAGGTGGAGATCACTATGGGGAAAACACTAGGGGTCTTTGTGGGGCTGTCTTTTTTTTTTTTTTTTTTTTTTTTTGAGACGGAGTCTCACTCTGTTGCCCAGGCTGGAGTGCAGTGGCGTAATCTTGGCTCACTGCAACCTCCACCTCCCAGGCTCAAGCGATTCTCCTGCCCCAGCCTCCCGAGTAGCTGGGATTACAGGTTCTCACGACCACACCTGGCTAACTTTTGTATTTTTAGTAGAGACGGAGTTTCACCATATGGTCCAGGCTGGTCTTGAACTCCTGACCTCAGGTGATCTGCCTTCCTCGGCCCCCAAAGTGCTGGGATGACAGACGTGATCCGCGCCCGGCCTGATAATGTCCTTAGTCTTGGCCTCAGTGGATCCTGTGGATACTGGCTTCACAACAATTTATTAGGTGATACATTCAGGTGTTATGTGTTTTCTGAAAGAAATATTTTCTACACACACAAGCTCACCCTGGTGTTCCCAGCTGAACTAATAATACACAACAAATGCTCAGTACAGCGGCCAGCATGTGGCGAGGAAGTAGCTCTGCCTGTTTTAGGGAACTGCGAGGGAGCTCTGTTCAGAAGCCGGAGAAGTGGGCAGAGCCTGGGCCCTGGATCCAGGCAGCTGGCTCATTTATTCTGAAGCCAGTGGGAGCCACACAGGGTCTGCCACTCTGGTCCAGGCTGTGAAGATGGCGGGTGCTGGCGTCCTGTCCAAAAATGCCAGCAGGGAGATGCTAGGAGAGTGGCCCCCTGGGCTCACCCTGTGGTGCCTGTGGCTCAGCCTTGTCTCCCAGTTTTGCCGATCATTTCTGTTTCAGCCGCCCTGGAAAGTCTGCACAGCCACGACCTATTTCTGCATTTCTTCCCCTGACCCGGGTGGGAGTGCCCCTCGTTGCCGCCATCCGGTTGGGGGCGGGAAGGTGGGTGACTAGATG